>NC_069500.1:1328543025-1328640525 GCF_027579735.1 Bombina bombina
CTAATGCTTGTAAGCTTATTAGCACTTCCTCTTAATGCTCATAGGGAAATAGGTGCTTCTTGCTAATGCTCATTGGTTAAAAGGTAGCAGGAAATGAGGTTGCTCATTTAAATACTGAGCAAAAGTTTATACAGATTGTTAGTACCCTATTATTGCACTCTTTAGAGTATATATATATATATATATATATATATATATATATATATATATATATATAAAAAAAAAAAAAAAGACTTTCATTCAAATTTGTAGTATATACTGATCTTTTGAGATTTTTTTACCTTTTAATGCTATAACGATAAGCGCCGTTCCTCCACCCACCATATTGCTCAATTGATTGACAGATAACGAATCTGCAATCCACTAATAGTTGTTTCCCCCCCGGGAGTGTTCAGCCCTTTTGCACAAGCGTCACGCCCCTGGGGGGGGGAAACGATTAGTGGATTGCAGATTCGTCATCTCTATGCAAGTTTACATTCACTTTAAAAAAATATTTTTTAACCATTCCATTAAAACTTATAAAATTAATAATAAGATTACATATCAAACCCTTAGTCTGAACTTTGGATTATACAAAACAGTTAAAACGAAAAACATTTCCTCAAAAAGTTTCCCCCCCCAAAAGTTGTATAGTTGAGTTGCTTATGTTAATTTAGATTCAGGAGTGATTTGTTATCTTAAAGGGACAGTCTAGTCAAAATTAAACGTTCATGATTCATATAGGACATGCAATTTTAAACAACTTTTCAATTTACTTCTATTATATAATTTGCTCAATTCTTTAGATATCCTTTGTTGAAGAAATAGCAATGTACATGTGCGTGCCAATCACACAAGGCCTTTATGTGCAGCAACCAATCAGCAGCTACTGAGCATATCTAGATATGCTTTTCAGCAAGTGATATCAAGAGAATGAAGCAAATTAGATAATAGAAGTAAATTAGAAAGTTGTTTAAAATGACATGCTCTTTCTAAATTGTGAAAGAAAAAAAAATGGGTTTCATGTCCCTTTAAATGTATTCAGTTCAAACAAATCACCCGCAGAGATAATTTGTTGTTCAAGTTCAGTGCAGTTTCATCTCAAACATACATCATATACTTTTGGCAATGTTCTTTAATACAAAGTGCAGCGTATTAAACAGATTTTACTTATTTATTCAGTAAATAAAATATGTTCAAATGCTACTTTTCATATGGATGTTAGAAAATGTTTGAATACAATGTCCCTTTAAATATAAAGAATGGAATAGATAGTAAAAGATTACGTCATTGATGTTTAGCTTTGACGTCATATTTATTAGCACAATCTTTATGGTGTAGAATCACCATAACAAAAGAACAAAAATAATATAGAAAAAAGAAAAGAAAATGGTCAATACAAGTGCTTGTAGTGTACAAATGACATATAAACAAATAGCACGTCTTGAGTAATGGACTCTTTTGAATAAATGTAATGTTATTATTTCTACTCTACTCTATATTCCCAACACTTTACTGCTTTGGAGAAATGATTTGTGCTTGAGGGATTGATATTTAGTCCAGTCAAGTGAAACTGCACCTTTATTTCACAGTGCACAAAATTCATCCCTTTAAAATTCCTAGAGGTTTAATATTTAAACAACCTGAGTGGACGGAGAGTGCATGTTAGCTCTGAGCGTGAGCGTTCTAGAACCAGCATGCACATGACACTAATCCAGAGACATAACAGCTATGAAATGCAATGCCCATGAACAAGTCATTCCTAGGGACCGCTGCAGGATCCAGTAACTAAACTGCAAGTCCAACCAAACAACAATAAAAAATAAACAAAAATAAAAAAAATTACAAAGATGAAAATGAACAGATTACAAGAGAAATCAAAAAGCAAAAATCCATGTTAGCTGCTTGTGGTGTTGATGTATTTGAGAATAGGTAAGCAGAAGGTGTGCAATAGAAAATAGCAACAACGGTTTTTGCTCTTTACAGATAGTAATAATTAAAAAAAAAAAAAAAAGTTGCTTAATTTCTAAGAAAAACTTGTAATGTAACCCTTTTGCTGCCAGATGAACCCAGAGACGTAAATGTGTTTAATCCACTACAAAAAAGAAAGTCAACACAACTAAGACTAGTTCAACTTCATGGTCTTTTCAGGTAATAAAACATGTGAGAACCTTATTTTTACTTTGAGGACCTAGAAGCAATCTATTGTCTATATTATTAATGTCCATGAAACATTTGTGCGTAAGGAAAAGTATATATGCAATGGACAAAGCCATTACACGTTCATGTGGTCACATTGGTCTTGTATCTAAGTCAAACAAAGAACCATTACAGTAGAATTGCTTTAACAAGTGCATTTTAAAAGAAGACAATGCTATAAATTTCAAATGAGTAGAAGGTTTTTGAGTAGTAGTTTTTTTTTTTCAATTTCAACATTACTTCCATTTTTCCCATCCCATATCATGTGACAACCATCAGCCAATCACAAATACATATACTGTGAACTCTTGCACATGCCTAGTAGAAGTTTGTATAAAAAAAAAAAGATTGTGCACATTTTGATAATGGAAGTAAATTCGATTTTTTTTTTTAAACTGCATGCTCTATATGAATCATGAAAGATTACATTTTGATTTCAGTGTCCCTTTAACTAACTAATCTAGTCCTAATATACACTAGGATTTGTACACATTTTAAAAACACCAAATTTTCAACAATCATTGTACTTGTCCTTAAACGATAAAGCAAATGTCCTCTAATAAAAAAAAAATGAAAAAACAAAAGCAAGCAACTAAAAAAAACAAAACAGAATTTATGCTTACCTAATAAATTACTTTCTCTTACGGTGTATCCAGTCCACGGATTCATCCTTACTTGTGGGATATTCTCAATCCTTACAGGAAGTGGCAAAGAGCGCACACAGCAAAGCTGTCCATATAGCTCCCCTCAGGCTCTGCCCCCCCAGTCAATCGACCGATGGTTAGGAGAAAAAGGAGAACCATAGGGTACAGTGGTGACTGTAGTTATTTTAAATTAAATTTGAACCTGACTTAATTGTCAGGGCGGGCCGTGGACTGGATACACCGTAAGAGAAAGTAATTTATCAGGTAAGCATAAATTCTGTTTTCTCTTACTTGGTGTATCCAGTCCACGGATTCATCCTTACTTGTGGGATACCAATACCAAAGCTTTAGGACACGGATGAAGGGAGGGAACAAGTCAGGTAACCTAAACGGAAGGCACCACTGCTTGCAAAACCTTTCTCCCAAAAACAGCCTCCGAAGAAGCAAAAGTATCGAATTTGTAAAATTTGACGAATGTATGCAGTGAAGACCAAGTCGCTGCCTTACAAATCTGTTCAACAGAAGTCTCATTCTTGAAAGCCCATGTGGAAGCCACAGCTCTGGTGGAATGAGCTGTAATTCGTTCAGGAGGCTGCTGTCCAGCAGTCTCATAAGCCAATCGGATGATGCTTTTCAGCCAAAAGGAAAACATAATTTATGCTTACCTGATAAATTCCTTTCTTCTGTAGTGTGATCAGTCCACGGGTCATCATTACTTCTGGGATATTACTCCTCCCCAACAGGAAGTGCAAGAGGATTCACCCAGCAGAGCTGCATATAGCTCCTCCCCTCTACGTCACTCCCAGTCATTCGACCAAGGACCAACGAGAAAGGAAAAGCCAAGGGTGAAGTGGTGACTGGAGTATAAATTAAAAAATATTTACCTGCCTTAAAAACAGGGCGGGCCGTGGACTGATCACACTACAGAAGAAAGGAATTTATCAGGTAAGCATAAATTATGTTTTCTTCTGTTAAGTGTGATCAGTCCACGGGTCATCATTACTTCTGGGATACCAATACCAAAGCAAAAGTACACGGATGACGGGAGGGATAGGCAGGCTCTTTATACAGAAGGAACCACTGCCTGAAGAACCTTTCTCCCAAAAATAGCCTCCGATGAAGCAAAAGTGTCAAATTTGTAAAATTTGGAAAAAGTATGAAGCGAAGACCAAGTTGCAGCCTTGCAAATCTGTTCAACAGAGGCCTCATTCTTGAAGGCCCAAGTGGAAGCCACAGCTCTAGTAGAATGAGCTGTAATTCTTTCAGGAGGCTGCTGTCCAGCAATCTCATAAGCTAAACGAATTATGCTACGAAGCCAAAAAGAAAGAGAGGTAGCGGAAGCTTTTTGACCTCTCCTCTGCCCAGAGTAAATGACAAACAGAGAAGACGTTTGTCGAAATTCCTTAGTTGCCTGTAAGTAAAATTTTAGAGCACGGACTACATCCAGGTTGTGCAGTAGACATTCCTTCTTTGAAGAAGGATTTGGGCATAAAGAAGGAACAACAATCTCTTGATTGATATTCCTGTTAGTAACTACCTTAGGTAAGAACCCAGGTTTAGTACGCAGGACTACCTTATCCGAATGAAAAATCAAATAAGGAGAATCACAATGTAAGGCTGATAATTCAGAGACTCTTCGAGCCGAGGAAATAGCCATTAAAAATAGAACTTTCCAAGATAACAACTTTATATCAACGGAATGAAGGGGTTCAAACGGAACGCCCTGTAAAACATTAAGAACAAGGTTTAAACTCCATGGTGGAGCAACAGTTTTAAACACAGGCTTAATCCTGGCCAAAGCCTGACAAAAAGCCTGGACGTCAGGAACTTCTGACAGACGTTTGTGTAACAGAATGGACAGAGCTGAGATCTGTCCCTTTAATGAACTAGCAGATAAACCCTTTTCTAAACCTTCTTGTAGAAAAGACAATATCCTAGGAATCCTAACCTTACTCCAAGAGTAACCTTTGGATTCACACCAATATAGGTATTTACGCCATATCTTATGGTAAATCTTTCTGGTAACAGGTTTCCTAGCCTGTATTAAGGTATCAATAACTGACTCAGAAAACCCACGTCTTGATAAAATCAAGCGTTCAATTTCCAAGCAGTCAGTTTCAGAGAAGTTAGATTTTGATGTTTGAAGGGACCCTGTATCAGAAGGTCCTGTTTCAGAGGTAGAGACCAAGGTGGACAGGATGACATGTCCACCAGGTCTGCATACCAAGTCCTGCGTGGCCACGCAGGTGCTATTAGAATCACTGATGCTCTCTCTTGTTTGATTCTGGCAATCAATCGAGGAAGCAACGGGAAGGGTGGAAACACGTAAGCCATCCTGAAGTCCCAAGGTGCTGTCAGAGCATCTATCAGGACTGCTCCTGGATCCCTGGATCTGGACCCGTAACGAGGAAGCTTGGCGTTCTGTCGAGACGCCATGAGATCTATCTCTGGTTTGCCCCAACGTTGAAGTATTTGGGCAAAGACCTCCGGATGAAGTTCCCACTCCCCCGGATGAAAAGTCTGACGACTTAAGAAATCCGCCTCCCAGTTCTCCACTCCCGGGATGTGGATTGCTGACAGGTGGCAAGAGTGAGACTCTGCCCAGCGAATTATCTTTGATACTTCCATCATAGCTAGGGAGCTTCTTGTCCCTCCCTGATGGTTGATGTAAGCTACAGTCGTGATGTTGTCCGACTGAAACCTGATGAACCCCCGAGTTGTCAACTGGGGCCAAGCCAGGAGGGCATTGAGAACTGCTCTCAATTCCAGGATGTTTATTGGCAGGAGACTCTCCTCCTGACTCCATTGTCCCTGAGCCTTCAGAGAATTCCAGACGGCACCCCAACCTAGAAGGCTGGCGTCTGTTGTTACAATTGTCCAGTCTGGTCTGCTGAATGGCATCCCCCTGGACAGATGTGGCCGAGAAAGCCACCATAGAAGAGAATTTCTGGTCTCTTGATCCAGATTCAGAGAAGGGGATAAGTCTGAGTAATCCCCATTCCACTGACTTAGCATGCACAGTTGCAGTGGTCTGAGGTGTAAGCGTGCAAAGGGTACTATGTCCATTGCCGCTACCATTAAGCCGATTACCTCCATGCATTGAGCCACTGACGGGTGTTGAATGGAATGAAGGGTGCGGCAAGCACTTTGAAGTCTTGTTAGCCTGTCCTCTGTCAGGTAAATCTTCATTTCTACAGAATCTATAAGAGTCCCCAGGAAGGGAACTCTTGTGAGTGGAACGAGTGAACTTTTCTTTTCGTTCACCTTCCATCCATGTGACCTTAGAAATGCCAGCACTAACTCTGTATGAGACTTGGCAGTTTGAAAGCTTGAATCAGAATGTCGTCTAGGTATGGAGCTACCGAGATTCCCCGCGGTCTTAGTACCGCCAGAAGAGCACCCAGAACCTTTGTGAAGATTCTTGGAGCTGTAGCCAATCCGAATGGAAGAGCCACAAACTGGTAATGCCTGTCTAGGAAGGCAAACCTTAGGTACCGATAATGATCTTTGTGAATCGGTATGTGAAGGTAAGCATCTTTTAAATCTACAGTGGTCATGTACTGACCCTCTTGGATCATAGGTAAAATTGTCAGAATAGTCTCCATCTTGAACGATGGAACTCTTAGGAATTTGTTTAGGATCTTTAAGTCCAGGATTGGTCTGAAAGTTCCCTCTTTTTTGGGAACCACAAACAGATTTGAGTAAAACCCTTGTCCCTGTTCCGATCGTGGAACTGGATGGATTACTCCCATTAACAAGAGCTCTTGTACGCAGCGTAGAAACGCCTCTTTCTTTGTCTGGATTGTTGACAATCTTGACAGATGAAATCTCTCTCTTGGAGGAGAGTATTTGAAGTCCAGTAGGTATCCCTGAGATATTATCTCTAGCGCCCAGGGATCCTGAACATCTCTTGCCCAAGCCTGGGTGAAGAGAGAAAGTCTGCCCCCCACTAGATCCGATCCCGGATCGGGGGCCCTCAATTCATGCTGTTTTAGGGGCAGCAGCAGGTTTCCTAGTCTGCTTGCCCTTGTTCCAGGACTGGTTAGGTTTCCAGCCTTGTCTGTAGCGAGCAACAGCTCCTTCCTGTTTTGGTGCAGAGGAAGTTGATGCTGCTCCTGCTTTGAAATTACGAAAGGAACGAAAATTAGACTGTCTAGTCTTGGCTTTGGCTTTGTCCTGAGGCAGGGCATGGCCTTTACCTCCTGTAATGTCAGCGATAATCTCTTTCAACCCGGGCCCGAATAAGGTCTGCCCTTTGAAAGGTATATTAAGCAATTTAGACTTAGAAGTAACATCAGCTGACCAGGATTTTAGCCACAGCGCCCTGCGTGCCTGAATGGCGAATCCTGAATTTTTCGCCGTAAGTTTAGTAAGATGTACTACGGCCTCCGAAATGAATGAATTAGCTAGTTTAAGGACTCTAAGCCTGTCCGTAATGTCGTCCAGAGTAGCTGAACCAATGTTCTCTTCCAGAGACTCAATCCAGAATGCCGCTGCAGCCGTGATCGGCGCAATGCATGCAAGGGGTTGCAATATAAAACCTTGTTGAACAAACATTTTCTTAAGGTAACCCTCTAACTTTTTATCCATTGGATCTGAAAAAGCACAGCTATCCTCCACCGGGATAGTGGTACGCTTAGCTAAGGTAGAAACTGCTCCCTCCACCTTAGGGACCGTTTGCCATAAGTCCCTTGTGGTGGCGTCTATTGGAAACATTTTTCTAAATATCGGAGGGGGTGAGAACGGCACACCGGGTCTATCCCACTCCTTAGTAACAATTTCAGTAAGTCTCTTAGGTATAGGAAAAACCTCAGTACTCGTCGGTACCGCAAAATATTTATCCAACCTACACATTTTCTCTGGTATTGCAACTGTGTTACAATCATTCAGAGCCGCTAACACCTCCCCTAGTAATACACGGAGGTTTTCCAGTTTAAATTTAAAATTTGAAATATCTGAATCCAGTCTGTTTGGATCAGAACCGTCACCCACAGAATGAAGTTCTCCGTCCTCATGTTCTGCCACCTGTGACGCAGTGTCTGACATGGCCCTAATATTATCAGCGCACTCTGTTCTCACCCCAGAGTGATCACGCTTACCTCTTAGTTCTGGTAATTTAGCCAAAACCTCAGTCATAACAGTAGCCATATCCTGTAATGTGATTTGTAATGGCCGCCCAGATGTACTCGGCGCTACAATATCACGCACCTCCCTCTGAGCGGGAGATGTAGGTACTGACACGTGAGGCGAGTTAGTCGGCATAACTCTCCCCTCGTTGTTTGGTGAAATTTGTTCAATTTGTACAGATTGACTTTTATTTAAAGTAGCATCAATACAGTTAGTACATAAATTTCTATTGGGCTCCACTTTGGCATTGCAACAAATGACACAGGTATCATCCTCTGAATCAGACATGTTTAACACACTAGCCAATAAACTTGCAACTTGGAAATACAATTCAATTAGAATAATATTAAAACGTACTGTGCCTTTAAGAAGCACAGAAGATTTATGACAGTTGAAAATTAATAAATTGAAACAGTTATAGCCTCAATCCTTGTAAACAACACAACTTTAGCAAAGGTTTAATCCCATTAGCAAAGATAACAAATTCTGAAAGCAGGAAACAAATTACAGAATAAACGTTTTTTATCTCAGTCAAACTATAATTCTCACAGCTCTGCTGAGAGAAATTACCTCCCTCAAAATAAGTTTTGAAGACCCCTGAGCTCTGTAGAGATGAACCGGATCATGCAGGGAATACAATGAGTTGCTGACTGAAATATTTGATGCATAGTAAAAGCGCCAAAAAACGGCCCCTCCCCCTCACACACAGCAGTGAGGGAGAACAGAAACTGTCAGAAAACAGATTAAGCAACTGCCAAGTGGAAAAATAGTGCCCAAACATTTATTCACTCAGTACCTCAGCAAATGAAAACGATTTTACATTCCAGCAAAAACGTTCAACATAATCTCTAGTTATTAAACAGCTTTATGTATTTCATACAGTGTAATTCTAGTGAAGTACCATTCCCCAGAATACTGAAGTGTAAAGTATACATACATGACATTATATCGGTATGGCAGGATTTTCTCATCAATTCCATTGTCAGAAAATAAAAACTGCTACATACCTCTATGCAGATTCATCTGCCCGCTGTCCCCTGATCTGAAGTTTACCTCTCCTCAGATGGCCGAGAAACAGCAATATGATCTTAACTACTCCGGCTAAAATCATAACAAAAACTCTGGTAGATTCTTCTTCAAACTCTGCCAGAGAGATAATAACACACTCCGGTGCTATTTTAAAATAACAAACTTTTGATTGAAGATATAAAACTAAGTATAATCACCATAGTCCTCTCACACATCCTATCTAGTCGTTGGGTGCAAGAGAATGACTGGGAGTGACGTAGAGGGGAGGAGCTATATGCAGCTCTGCTAGATGAATCCTCTTGCACTTCCTGTTGGGGAGGAGTAATATCCCAGAAGTAATGATGACCCGTGGACTGATCACACTTAACAGAAGAAAGAGAGGTAGCAGTCGCTTTCTGACCTCTCCTCTTACCAGAATAGACGACAAACAAGGATGATGTTTGTCTGAAATCTTTAGTTGCTTTTAAATAGAATTTTAAAGCACGAACCACGTCAAGATTGTGTAAAAGTCGTTCCTTCCTAGAAACTGGATTAGGACACAGAGAAGGAACAATGATTTCCTGGTTAATATTCTTATTAGAAACCACTTTTGGAAGAAAACCAGGTTTGGTACGCAAAACAACCTTATCTGCATGGAACACCAGATAGGGTGAATCACACTGCAAAGCAGACAATTCAGAAACTCTTCGAGCAGAAGAAATGGCTACTAAAAACAAAACTTTCCAAGATAATAACTTAATATCTATGGAATGCAAAGGTTCAAACGGAACCCCTTGAAGAACTGAAAGAACTAAATTTAGACTCCAAGGAGGAGCCACAGGCTTGTAAACAGGCTTGATTCTAACTAGGGCCTGTGCAAACACCTGAACGTCTGGTACAGCTGCCAGGCGCTTATGTAACAGGATAGACAGAGCAGATATCTGTCCCTTTAAAGAACTAGCTGACAGACCTTTCTCCAATCCTTCTTGGAGAAAAGCTAATATCCTTGGAATCATAACCTTACTCCACGAGTAACCCTTGGATTCACACCAACAAAGATATTTCCGCCATATCTTATGGTAAATTTTCCTGGTGACAGGCTTCCTGGCCTGTATCAGAGTGTCTATAACTGATTCAAAGAAACCACGCTTAGCTAGAATTAAGCGTTCAATCTCCAAGCAGTCAGTTGCAGAGAAACTAGATTTGGATGCTTGAAAGGACCTTGAATTAGAAGATCCTGCCTCGAAGGCAGTTTCCATGGTGGGACCGATGACATGTCCACTAGGTCTGCATACCAAGTCCTGCGTGGCCACGCAGGCGCTATCATAATTACCGATGCCTTCTCCTGTTTGATTCTGGCTACTAGCCGAGGGAGAAGAGGAAACGGTGGAAAGACATAAGCTAGACTGAATGACCAAGGCGCTGTTAAAGCATCTATCAATGCCGCCTTGGGATCCCTGGATCTGGATCCGTAAAGGGGAAGTTTGGTGTTCTGACGGGACGCCATCAGATCCAATTATGGAATGCCCCATAGCTGGGTCAGCTGAACAAAAACCTCCGGGTGGCGTTCCCACTCCCCCGGATGAAAAGTCTGACGACTTAGAAAATCCGCCTCCCAGTTGTCTACCCCTGGGATGTGAATTGCAGATAGATGGCAGGAGTGATCCTCCGCCCATTTGATGATCTTGGATACTTCCTTCATCTCTAGGGAACTCTTTGTTCCTCCCTGATGATTGATGTACGCTACAGTCGTGATGTTGTCCGACTGAAATATGATGAATTTGGCCTCTGCTAGTTGAGGCCACGCCTGGAGCGTATTGAATATCGCTCTCATGACTCTACACGTGAAGCTGCATGAAGCTGTCTTGTAAATCAACTGCGCAACTGAGGCGCGAAAATGAGGCCCCCTCCCTCTTCAGTCCAGAGTTATGGGGCCTTCCTAGTCAGACTAGGCATCTAATAATATGCCAGGCGTAATAAAAACCCCAAAAGTGTTTCCAACGTTTCAAACACTTGAACAAATATAAGATTCCACTAATAAAGTAATCGATTTAGCCCATCACAGTGTCTACCAGTATTTAAGCCCTTAACTGAAGCCATCCTTCTATACAGCGTCTTAGAAAATGGCTTACCTTCCCTCATGGGGATTTCTGTCAGTCTTCTAGCATTACCGTGTCTTGTTAGAAAAAAATCACTGAGAATACCTTAAGCAGTTAAGCATGCAAACTGTTCCCCCCAACTGAAGTTCTCCGATACTCAACAGTCCTGTGTGGGAACAGCAATGGATTTTAGTTACAACATGCTAAAATCTTTTTCCTCTCAGCAGAAATCTTCATCACTTTCTGCCTCAGAGTAAATAGTACAAACCGGCACTATTTTAAAATAACAAACTCTTGATTGAAGAAATAAAAACTACAAATCTAACACCACAAACTCTTTACCCTCCCGTGGAGATGCTACTTGTTAGAGCGGCAAAGAGAATGACTGGGGGGGGGGGGGGGGGGGGCGGAGCCTGAGGGGAGCTATATGGACAGCTTTGCTGTGTGCTCTCTTTGCCACTTCCTGTAGGGATTGAGAATATCCCACAAGTAAGGATGAATCCGTGGACTGGATACACCAAGTAAGAGAAATGAGTTGGTTTGTTCATGTGTTTAAAAAACTTTTACTTTTAATTTTTAAGGTGAAAAAAAAAACTGCAGGTGGGAAAGGCTTTAAATTTAGTCAATATAAGTCCTGGCAATGCCCTTGCTAATTTGAATCCAGTGTCAGACAATAAGTACGTAAACTTCAAATATGACCTCATTAAAAAAAAAAAAAAAAGGTTAAAAAAAAAAGTTTTAAAAAGCCATTTTTTTGTGCTGTTGCTGCTGGCTTATGTCAGTAGCATTAGCTACTGCTTCATGTAGGTTTAAGCTGCTGTCCAGCTTCTCATTTGCTGCCCTGATGGTGATCCCCATAGGAATTAACAGACAAACAGCTTTTAATTAAACAAATTGTGGCTTCAGGTCACTTACACAGATTTTTTTTAATTTTTGGACAGCTATGTAAATTTAAGGTTTAAAATTGGCATTAAAAGTATAGTGCCTTGTACATATAAGCAATTATGAAAGGCAAAAGATCTGCAAATAAAATATATGCTTTTTTATTTGCAAACTTTGAATCTGCTTTGTACTCCATGTACAAACCCCATGAACATCTTCCTTAGTATTGTTTAACGTATCGCCTTTGTGATAAGAACAAGCCTACTGATCAAGCAATGACTAACATTTAACAGTGCCTTGGTTTAGAAACTGCAGGAGGCACTTCATACACTGCAGAGTAAAAAAAAAAAACAGACAATATACAGATGTAAATTACAATGAAAGCAGGCAAAATTATTTGTATTGCAGAAAGATTTTACTACAAATAAGTTAATATTTTATTGGGGATGCAACGTCCTTTAAAAGGCATATGAAACCCAATTTTTTTTTCTTTCATGATTCAGACAGAGAATGCAATTTTAAGCAATTTTTTCCGTTCTCTAGGGATCTTTATTTGAAAAGCAGGAATGTAAACTTAGGAGCCTGCCCTTTATTGGTTCAGCACCTGGGTAGCGCTTGCTGATTGCTGGCTAAATGTAGAGAACAAAGAAAAATGTATAATAGGAGTAAATTAGAAAGTTGCTTAAAATTGCATGCTCTATCCGAATCATGAAATACATTTTTTGGGTTTTTTATATCCCTTTAAGATATGTAGATATGCTCATAGTAGGGCTCTGTCTAGGAATAATTACAGAGCTCATTAAAAATGATAGATTGTGTCAGGAAATGCAGCTTCTTATATACTTTGGGCTGGATTTATCATGATACGGAACATCTGATCGGTTGCACACTCGCTCATTTGAGCCTATTTAGGAAGAAGTGGTTTAACTGCAGCTACCTAAACCATGTCCATCAAGTTAGAGATGGCGGATAAAAATCATCCCGGACTCATTCGAACAAGGAAACTGACAAGCCTTTGCTTGTGTAATGGTAAATATGGGGAACAAATGCACCCAACAATTTAACTGGTTCACAACAACATATGAATCCTGTTTTTCTGCAACTTGATAAATCTAGCCCTATATGTAAAGTAACATGCTATAGAAGACATATGAAAGCCCTACATAATGCAGACTGGAGAAATTGGTCCCTATTCTAAACAGGAATAACATAAAATAATTTAAAGATCATTCTATATTGTTCAAACATTGTATAGCATTCATTTAACTACAAATAGCACAACGCATTTATTGTATTCTTCTTTGTCTGTTCCACATTTATTAAATGTACATATCTATAGCAATGCAGGCACATTATCTACCATTTTCCTTCTGTTTCATTTTAAAAGGCACATAACACAAAACTCTGGCAGCAGAGGGGTTAACCAAGTTTTCTTCCAATAAATTAGAATCAGAATAGAGAGAGAGAGGGAGAGAGATAAAGAGGAGAGATAAAGAGGAGAGACAGAGAGAGGTAGAGAAGGAGACGACAAGAGAGAGAGGAGAGAGAGAGGAGAGAGAGAGAGGAGAGAGAGAGAAGAGAGAGAAGAGAGAGAGCAGAGAGAGAGAGAGGAAAGAGAGAGAGGAGAGAGAGGAGAGAGAGAGAAGAGAGAGAGAGAAGAGAGAGAGGAAAGAGAGAGAGGAAAGAGAGAGAGGAAAGAGAGAGAGGAGAGAGAGAAGAGAGAGAGAAGAGAGAGAGAAGAGAGAGAGAAGAGAGAGAGAAGAGAGAGAGAAGAGAGAGAGGAGAGAGAGAGGAGAGAGAGAGAGGAGAGAGAGAGAGAGGAGAGAGAGAGAGGAGAGAGAGAGAGAGGAGAGAGAGAGGAGAGAGAGAGAAGAGAGAGAGAGAAGAGAGAGAGAGAAGAGAGAGAGAAGAGAGAGAGGAAAGAGAGAGAGGAAAGAGAGAGAGGAGAGAGAGAAGAGAGAGAGAAGAGAGAGAGAGAGAAGAAAAAGACAAGAGAGAGGAGAGAAAAGAAGAGAGAAAAGAAGAGAGAAAAAGAGAGAGAGAAAGAGAGAGAAAAAAAGAGAAAGAGAGATGAAGACAAGAGAGAGAGAGAGAGAGAGATTAAAACTCATACACTTAGCATAAAATCATTCTAATGCTTCCCAGGATTGCGTCTTTTGACAATGCACAGAACGTAGCGTACAGAATTAAATAAATGAGTTACATAATAAAAAAAATTAAAAACATCACTGTTTTTGAATATAAAAAAAAGTTAAACAGCCTTCAGCTTACCGGTTCTCTAACCTATAAAATGTAAAATTGCAGCCAACATGGAACATAGCTTAAAACACTTTCAGTCATTTGAAATAAAATTATATATAACTATATGCATTGGAGTGGTACTAATATGGCCATTTTTATACAATAAACTTTTAGTGAAAATATACATCTTAACATAATTCAAGTACAAATGTACAAAATCTGTAAACTCATACAGAATTTTTTTTTTTTTAAATTTATAATACACTTTTACAGTTCATAGATACAATAAAATATTTGCAGTTTAACTCTCTAGGATTTGATTGTTTTTGGCTATTGGACAGTGGTTCACGGTCTGGAGGCCTCTTCTTCATCATCGCTGTAGGAAGATTTAAAACAGCCCTGGGAAATTATAAAGAAAAATATTCATGAAAATTGTACATACCACAATCGTCATTACCTAAAAGAACATAAGGACAGGAACCTTCATTTTTGACATTTGTATTTTAGAATAAAATGTTCCCCTTGACATTTGTTTCTGTCAAACGTTCCTATAGCAATAATGTGAATATATAAATATTCAATTTAAAAGGGACATGAAAGCTAAACTTTCACGATTTAAAGCATAAACTTTTATTTCTACTATCAAATTTGCTTTCTTTTCTTGGTATCCTTTTGTTGAAGAGCATACCTAGGTAGGTTCAGGAGCAACAGTGCACTACTGGGAGCTAGCTGCTGATTGGTGGCTGCACATATATACATACCTTTTGTCATTGACTCATATGTGTTCAGCTAGATCCCAGTAGTGTATTGCTGCTCTGAACATCTTTGCAGAGGTTGAACTCATTTTATTATTGCACTAGTGTTTGAATTTCACAAAACAGGGTATTTTCTTTTGAACCCTTTTGACCTTTTAAATATTGATTCCTATAGACTTACACTGAAGTCTATAAGATTTGGTAGAGTTTAACGGCAGATATACAAGTATTCCATTTTTACATTTCAATCCGACTATCCGTAAAATTGTAGGTGCTAATTAGATCATTACTGGGTGATGTAACAATAAAGGTAAAAAGTAAAAACAAATGTGTAAATGTGTTTTGCACAAGTATATTTAGGTACATGATTATAGAATTTGCTACGGGTAAGCTACTTCAACACAACAATAACTCATCAAAGCCGGGAGATGCCTGTACTAAAGAAAAGCAACATTTAATAATATCACTAGACTTAGCTTAGGCAGTGAAATGAATGAAAGTATCCCTGCTTACGTGTGTTGCTGCTGTTTTCTGTATGTTTGCACCCACTGTGCATTAAAGGGACATGAAACCTAATTTGTTTGTTTTGTGACTTTGACAGTGTGTACTTTTTAAAAAAAAACAAACAAAACTTTTCTAGTGTAATTGTTTTATCAAATGTGCTTTTTTTTTTTTTTTTTTTTTTTAATTGTATGCCCTCTATGAATCCGGGAAACAATTGGGGTTTAATGTATCTTTAATGGGACTGTCAACTCAAAATTTGTTATTGTTTAAAAAAAGATAAGACAATCCCTTTTTTACCCATTCCCCAGTTTTGCATGACCAACATGGTTATATTAATATACGTTTTACCTCTGTGATTACCTTGTATCTAAGCCTCTTCTAACAGCTCCCTGATCACATGACTGTTTTTATTATCTATTAACTTGCATTTAGTACTGTGTTGTACACAACTCACGGGTGTGAGAACAATGTTATATATATGGCCCACATGAACTGTCTCTCCTGTTGTGAAAAGCTAATAAAAAAGCATGTGATAAGAGGCTGTCTGTAGTGGCTTAGAAACAGGAAGAAATTTAGAGGTTTAAATGTTATAAAGTATGTTAATATAACAATGTTGGTTGTGCAAAGCTGGGGAATGGGTAGTAAAGGCGTTATCTATCTTTTTAAACAATAACATTTTTAGTGTTGACTGTCCCTTTAAGACTACGATCCAAAATCTGACTTTTGATCAAACTAGCAGAAAAACCCTTGTCCAAGCCCTCCTGGAGAAACTGCAGATTGCCCGTGATCAGTACAGCAAGACAGATAAACCTTCCATCTAATGGTAAATCCATCTAGTAAGAGGATTGGTCGAAAATATCCTGATTCAGAGACCATTCCCCTGAGTGAATTGTCTGATGGATCAGATAATTGCCCTCCCAATTCTCCACCCAATGTATATGAATTGCTGAAATCAACATTGGTTCTCCTCTGCCAAAGCAAGATGCGAGACACCTAATCCATTGCACGAGGGCTGCGTGCACCACCATGATGATTGATGTATGCTACTGTCGTTATATTGTCCGATTGGAAGCAAATGAAGGGAATTGACCGTTGACGAGGGCATGCTAGTAAATGCATTGAAGATAGCTCGTAGTTCCAACACATTTATTGGTAATTTCACCTCCTGAAGGGACCATAATCCCTGGGGATAGTCTCCCTAAGGGTGATGGGGGAAAACAGACGTGGACTCCTTGCCCAATGTGCTTAGAGGGATATGGCTGCACCTCACTGACGAGGCCCAAAGGAGGCCGAAACGATCGTCTGGGGTTGTCATGTTCAGAGGAGAATTGCCTGGTATTTCGGGGCTGGACTGACCATGTCGGCGGGATCAGACTGATATACTACAGGAAAGTTTTCCTCTGTGAAAGCACAATTGGGCAGAAAGAAGCTACTACCAGGTGGCAACCGGGCCATAGAACAAGCTATTGATGCTGCTGTTCGTTCCTGGCAGACTGCTTCTCATTCTGTTTTGCATATGTAAATATGACCCTGGGGATAGTCTCCCTAAGGGTGATGGGGGAAACCAGACGTGGACTCCTTGCCCAATGTGCATAGAGGGATATGGCTGCACCTCATTGACGAGGCCCAAAGGAGGCCGAAACGATCATCTTGGGTTGTCATGTACCTTGTTCAGAGGAGAATTGCCTGGTATTTCGGGGCTGGACTGACCATGTCGGCGGGATCAGACTGATATACTACAGGAAAGTTTTCCTCTGTGAAAGCACAATTGGGCAGAAAGAAGCTACTACTAGGTGGCAACCGGGCCATAGAACAAGCTATTGATGCTTCTGTTTGTTCCTGGCAGACTGCTTCTCATTCTGTTTTGCACATAATCCTTGCACTGTCTGAAGACCCCAAACCGCACCTCAGCCCATCAGACAGGCATCTGTGGTGATTATCTCCCAGGTGGGATGAAGGAACCCCATGCCCTGAGATGTAACATAGTAAATGAGGTGGAAAAAAGACCGAAGTCCATCGAGTTCAACCTATACAAAACAGAATTTATGCTTACCTGATAAATTACTTTCTCCAACGGTGTGTCTGGTCCACGGCGTCATCCATTACTTGTGGGAATATTCTCTTCCCCAACAGGAAATGGCAAAGAGCACAGCAAAAGCTGTCCATATAGCCCCTCCTTGGCTCCGCCCCCCCAGTCATTCGACCAACTGTTAGGAGAAAAAAAGGAGAAACTATAGGGTGCCATGGTGACTGTAGTGTATAGAGAAAGAAATTTTTCAAACCTGATTAAAAAACCAGGGCGGGCCGTGGACCGGACACACCGTTGGAGAAAGTAATTTATCAGGTAAGCATAAATTCTGTTTTCTCCAACATTGGTGTGTCCGGTCCACGGCGTCATCCATTACTTGTGGGAACCAATACCAAAGCTTTAGGACACGGATGAAGGGAGGGAGCAAATCAGGTTACCTAAACGGAAGGCACCACAGCTTGCAAAACCTTTCTCCCAAAAATAGCCTCCGAAGAAGCAAAAGTATCAAATTTGTAAAATTTGGCAAAAGTGTGCAGAGAAGACCAAGTCGCTGCCTTACATATCTGATCAACAGAAGCCTCGTTCTTGAAGGCCCATGTGGAAGCCACAGCCCTAGTGGAGTGAGCTGTGATTCGCTCAGGAGGCTGCCGTCCGGTAGTCTCATAAGCCAATCGGATAATGCTTTTCAGCCAGAAAGACAGAGAGGTAGCCGTAGCTTTTTGTCCTCTCCTCTTACCAGAGTAAACGACAAACAAAGATGAGGTTTGTCTAAAATCCTTAGTTGCTTCTAAATAGAACTTTAAAGCACGAACTACATCTAAATTGTGTAACAAACGTTCCTTCTTTGAAACTGGATTCGGACACAGAGAAGGAACAACTATTTCCTGGTTAATGTTCCTGTTGGAAACAACTTTCGGAAGAAAACCAGGCTTAGTACGCAAAACGACCTTATCTGCATGGAACACCAGATAGGGTGGATTACACTGCAAAGCAGATAATTCAGAAACTCTTCTTGCAGAAGAAATAGCAACCAAAAACAGAACTTTCCAAGATAGTAACTTGATATCTATGGAATGTAGAGGTTTAAACGGAACCCCTTGAAGAACTGAAAGAACTAAATTTAGACTCCAAGTAGGAGTCAAAGGTCTGTAAACAGGCTTGATTCTGACCAAAGCCTGTACAAAAGCTTGTATATCTGGCACAGTGACAGTCGTTTGTAATTTAACCCTTTGCTGCGACTTTACTTATCCCAGGGGGGTATACGATACCAATTCCAGCCTTCTAGGAACGTTTTCTGTGGATACCAGACCCTCTCACATGCAGCTGCATGCACTGCACTCAAAAGAAACTGCGCAATAATGGCGCGAAAATGAGGCTCTGCCTACTACAGAGAAAGGCCCTTCCTGACTGGGAAGGTGTCTTAACTAGTGCCTGGCGATAAAAACGTTCCCCAAATATTAAAAAGTTTCAAATCCACTTCAAAACCTTAATAATAACTTAAATAAACAATCAATTTAGCCCTTAAAAGTGTCCACCAGTTATTAGCCCATAATAAGCCCTTTATTCTGTCTGAGTCTAAGAAAATGGCTTACCGATCCCCATGAGGGAAAATGACAGCCTTCCAGCATTACACAGTCTTGTTAGAAAAATGGCTAGTCATACCTTGAGCAGAAAAGTCTGCAAACAGTTCCCCCCAACTGAAGTTCTCTAGGCTCAACAGTCCTGCGTGGGAACAGCAATTGATTTTAGTTACTGCTGCTAAAATCATACTCCTCTTTTAAACAGAACTCTTCATCTCTTTCTGTTTCAGAGTAAATAGTACATACCAGTTCCATTTCAAAATAACAAACTTTTGATAGAAGAATAAAAAACTACAACTAAACACCACATACTCTTCACCATCTCCGTGGAGATGCTACTTGTTCAGAGCGGCAAAGAGAATGACTGGTGGGGCGGAGCCAAGGAGGGGCTATATGGACAGCTTTTGCTGTGCTCTTTGCCATTTCCTGTTGGGGAAGAGAATATTCCCACAAGTAATGGATGACGCCGTGGACCGGACACACCAATGTTGGAGAAATATAAAATACTTACAAAAAGCTCCAGTTAAGCTTAAATAATCCCACAAAAAGATGACCCATTTAATACAAGCAATCATATCCATTAATTTTGTTTCTAGACTGAAATGTATTCAATTTTTTTAAAATATATCTAGGGTATTAGCATGCATTACCTCCTTTGGTAATGAGTTCCACAATTTTATTGCTCTCAGTGAAAAAACGTTTCCATTTCAGGAGATTAAATCTCCTTTCCTCCAACCTTAAATTGTGACCTCTTGTCACAAACAATTTTCTTGGAATACACAGAGCTTCTGCCATCTCTTTATATGGGCCTTGAATATATTTATATAAAGTAATCATGTCACCTCTCAAGCGTCTTTTTTGTAAAGAAAACAAACCCAGTTTGGCTAGCCACTCCTCATAGCTTAAATTCTCCATTCCCCTTATTAGCTTTGTGGCCCTTCTCTAAACTTTTTCTAGTTCTGCAGCATCTTTTTTTGCGATCGGTCCCCAGAACTTCACTCCATACTCAAGGTGAGGTCTTACCAGGGATTTATACAGTGATAGAATTATGCTTTCCTTCCTTGAATCAATGCCTCTTTTAATACATGCTAGTATCTTATTAGCCTTTGAAGCTGCTGCCCTGCGTTGTGCACCCATCTTTAGCTTGTTATCTATTACTACTCCCAAATACCTTTCCTCCTCTGTTTGGCTAAGTCTTGTCCCATTTAAATAATAAATTGCCTGCTTATTTTTACTTCCAAAATGTAGAACCTTGCATTTTCCTGTATTAAATCTCATTTTACAATTAACCTGCCCATACTTTGCAGTTCCCTTTGTAACGAAAGTTCATCCTGCTCTGACCTAATAACCTTACTTAACTTAGTATCATCTGTAAAAATAGAGATGTCGCTATTTAATTCTTGCTAATATTAAAAAGCACAGGGCCAAGTACTGATCCCTGGGGGACTCCCCTGATTACCGTTGTCCAATCTGAGTATGATCTATTCACTACTACACGTTGTTCCCCATCTTTTATCCAGTTATTTATCCATGAGCTAACATTTTCAGCTATTCTCAGTCCCTTAATTTTGTGCATTATTCTCTCATGTGGAACTGTATCAAATGCCTTTGCAAAATCTAAGTATATCACGTCAACTGATTCCCCTTTATCTATATTTTTACTTACTTCCTCATAGAATCTAATTAGATTCGTTTGGCATGATCTATTTCTCATAAAACCATGCTTATTTGAACTCATAATCTTGTTTACACGAATATGCTCATCAATATAATCCCTTAAAAAGAAGGATTGTCTTGTGGATGGATCTAAGCAAATCAGCTGAGACAGGTCCGAGTGATCCCCGTTCCACTGTCTTAGCATGCATAACTGAAGAGGTCGCAAATTAAACCTTTGAAAATGGAATGGCATACAATGCCACCACTATAAGGCCCACGACCTCCATACATTGCGCTACCAAAGGCAACATTATAGACAGAAGATTGCAACAAGCAGACTAAAGCTTGACTATGCAATTGTCTGCCAAAACTAACTTCATGGCTAAAGAGTCTATGACTACTCCCAAGAAAGATGCCCTCGTCTAAGGTACAAGAGAACTCCTGGTGACATTGACCCTCCAACAATGACTGGGAACCAACCAAAGTAACTGCTCTGTGTGAGCAGTAGCTAAATGTAAAGATGGAGCTTGAACCAAGAAATCTTCCAGGTAAAGAGCAACTGACACTCCCAGTACCCGAACCACAGAAAGAAAAGCTCCCAAGACCTTTGTAAAAATCCTGGGAGCAGTAGCTAGGCTAAAAGGCAGAGCAATAAACTGGTAATGCCTGTCTAGAAAGGCAAAACATAGAAACTCATAATGATCCTGATGAATTGGAATATGCAGATATGCATCCTTTAGATCTACACTCCTTGTGAATTGACCCTGATGTACCAAGGGAATTGACCTGATAGATTCCATCTTGAAAAAAATATGGGTTTGAAGGAACCTTCCTTTGTGGAACAGTGAATAGGTTTGAATAAAACCAAATTTCCTTGTTCTGCTGGAGGTACAGATACAATGATCCCCATTCATGCAATTAAGCATAGCCCTTCTTTTCTTTGGATTCTTGGAAAATGTGAGACAGAATAAACCTCCCTCTTGGAGGCCAATGTCTGGAATCCTGGGTTAACAATTTCCAGCACACAGGGATCTTGAACGGACCAAGCACAAGCCTCCCGGAAAAGGTTTAGTCTGCCCTCTACCGGGGATCCGGATCAGGATCGGGGAGCAGCACCTCATGCGGATTTAGCATCAGCTACAGCCTTTTTAGGCTGCTTGGACTTGGTCTAAACTGGATTTGGACACCAGGTAGCTTTGGATGGCTCTCTCTTTTAGGAAGAGAACTGATGTTGATTTTTGTTATGACGAAAAATGAAAACTGTCCACTGACCTGCCCTTTGGCCTGGATTTATTGTCCTGAGGTAAGAAAGCCCCTTGGGCAAGAGGACACACTGTGACCATCTTACATAATAAACATTTATCAGAGGGAATATCTATCTCTGAAGGAACTCCCTCAGAAAAAACATAATTTATGCTTACCTGATAAATTTATTTCTCTTGTAGTGTGTTCAGTCCACGGGTCATCCATTACTTATGGGATATATTCTCCTTCCCAACAGGAAGTTGCAAGAGGATCACCCAAGCAGAGCTGCTATATAGCTCCTCCCCTCACATGTCATATCCAGTCATTCGACCGAAACAAGACGAGAAAGGAGAAACTATAAGGTGCAGTGGTGACTGGAGTTATAATTTTAAAATTTAGAACCTGCCTTAAAAAGACAGGGCGGGCCGTGGACTGAACACACTACAAGAGAAATAAATTTATCAGGTAAGCATAAATTATGTTTTCTCTTGTTAAGTGTGTTCAGTCCACGGGTCATCCATTACTTATGGGATACCCATACCAAAGCTAAGTACACGGATGAAGGGAGGGACAAGGCAGGAACATTAAACAGAAGGAACCACTGCCTGTAGAACCTTTCTCCCAAAACCAGCCTCCGAAGAAGCGAAAGTGTCAAATTTGTAAAATTTGGAAAAAGTATGAAGTGAAGACCAAGTTGCAGCCTTGCAAATCTGTTCAACAGAGGCCTCATTCTTAAAGGCCCAGGTGGAAGCCACAGCTCTAGTGGAATGAGCTGCAATTCTTTCAGGAGGCTGCTGTCCAGCAGTCTCATAGGCTAAACGTATTATGCTACGAAGCCAAAAAGAGAGAGAGGTAGCCGAAGCCTTTTGACCTCTCCTCTGTCCAGAGTAAACGACAAACAGAGAAGAAGTTTGTCTAAAATCTTTAGTTGCCTGTAAGTAGAACTTCAGAGCACGGACCACGTCTAGATTATGCAAAAGACGTTCCTTCTTTGAAGAAGGATTAGGACATAATGATGGAACAACAATCTCTTGATTGATATTCCTGTTAGAAACAACCTTAGGTAAAAACCCAGGTTTAGTACGCAGTACTACCTTGTCTGAATGAAAGATCAGATAAGGAGAATCACAATGTAAGGCAGATAACTCAGAGACTCTTCGAGCCGAGGAAATAGCCATCAAAAACAAAACTTTCCAAGATAAAAGCTTAATATCAATGGAATGAAGGGGTTCAAACGGAACACCCTGAAGAACTTTAAGAACCAAGTTTAAGCTCCACGGAGGAGCAACAGCTTTAAACACAGGCTTAATTCTAGCCAAAGCCTGACAAAAGGCCTGGACGTCTGGATTCTCTGCCAGACGTTTGTGTAAAAGAATAGACAGAGCTGAAATCTGTCCCTTTAGCGAACTAGCGGACAAACCTTTTTCTAAACCCTCTTGTAGAAAAGCCAATATCCTAGGAATCCTAACCTTACTCCATGAGTAACTCTTGGATTCGAACCAATATAAATATTTACGCCATATCTTATGGTAAATTTTTCTGGTCACAGGTTTCCGAGCCTGTATTAATGTATCAATAACCGAATCCGAAAACCCCCGCTTAGATAGAATCAAGCGTTCAATTTCCAGGCAGTCAGCCTCAGAGAAATTAGGTTTGGATGGTTGAAAGGACCCTGAATTAGAAGGTCCTGCCTCAGAGGAAGAGACCATGGTGGACAGGACGACATGTCCACTAGGTCTGCATACCAGGTCCTGCGTGGCCACGCAGGCGCTATCAGAATTACCGATGCCCTCTCCTGTTTGATCCTGGCAATCAGTCGAGGTAGCAACGGAAATGGTGGAAACACATAAGCTATGTTGAAAACCCAAGGGGCTGCTAATGCATCTACCAGCACCGTTCCTGGGTCCCTGGACCTGGATCCATAACAAGGAAGCTTCGCGTTCTGGCGAGATGCCATGAGATCCAGATCCGGTTTGCCCCAACGACGAATCAGTTGAGCAAATACCTCCGGGTGAAGTTCCCACTCTCCCGGATGAAAAGTCTGGCGACTTAGGAAATCCGCCTCCCAGTTCTCTACGCCTGGGATGTAAATCGCTGACAGGTGGTAAGAGTGAGACTCTGCCCAGCGAATTATCTTCGAGACTTCCAACATCGCTAGGGAACTCCTGGTTCCCCCTTGATGATTGATGTAAGCCACAGTCGTGATATTGTCCGACTGAAATCTGATGAACCTCAGTCTTGCTAACTGAGGCCAAGCTAGAAGAGCATTGAATATTGCTCTTAATTCTAGAATGTTTATTGGAAGGCGTTTCTCCTCCTGAGTCCACGAACCCTGAGCCTTCAGGGAATTCCAGACTGCTCCCCAGCCTAGAAGGCTGGCATCCGTTGTTACAATCGTCCAATCTGGTCTGCGAAAGGTCATTCCTTTGGACAGATGAACCGGTGACAACCACCAGAGAAGAGAATCTCTGGTCTCCTGGTCCAGATTTAGCAAAGGGGACAGATCCGAGTAATCCCCGTTCCATTGACTGAGCATGCATAGTTGCAGCGGTCTGAGATGCAGGCGCGCAAATGGCACTATGTCCATTGCCGCGACCATTAAGCCGATTACCTCCATGCACTGAGCTACTGATGGGCTTGGAATGGAATGAAGGACACGGCAAGCATTGAGAATCTTTGATAACCTGGACTCCGTCAGGTAAATCTTCATCTCTACAGAATCTATAAGAGTCCCTAGAAAAGGAACCCTTGTGAGTGGTAACAGAGAACTCTTTTCCACGTTCACTTTCCACCCATGCGACCTCAGAAATGCAAGAACTATCTCTGTATGAGACTTTGCATTCTGAAAACTTGACGCTTGTATCAGAATGTCGTCTAGGTACGGAGCCACCGCTATGCCTCGTGGTCTTAGTACCGCCAGAAGTGAGCCCAGAACCTTCGTAAAAATTCTCGGGGCCGTGGCTAACCCGAAGGGAAGAGCCACAAACTGGTAATGCCTGTCTAGAAAGGCAAACCTTAGGTACCGATAATGATCTTTGTGAATCGGTATGTGAAGGTAAGCATCCTTTAAGTCCACTGTGGTCATATATTGACCCTCTTGGATCATGGGTAGGATGGTTCGAATGGTTTCCATCTTGAACGATGGTACCCTTAGGAATTTGTTTAAGATCTTTAAGTCCAAGATTGGTCTGAAGGTTCCCTCTTTTTTGGGAACCACAAATAGATTTGAATAAAATCCTTGTCCCTGTTCCTATCGCGGAACTGAGTGGATCACTCCCATGATTAAGAGGTCTTGTACACATTGTAGAAATGCCTCTCTCTTTACTAGGTTTGTTGATAACCTCGAAAGATGAAACCTCCCTTGTGGAGGAGAGGTTTTGAAATCCAGAAGGTATCCCTGAGATATAATCTTCAACTTCCAGGGATCCTGCACATCTCTTGCCCAAGCCTGGGCGAAGAGAGAAAGTCTTCCCCCCACTAAATCCGTCTCCGGATAGGGGGCCCTGTCTTCATGCTGTCTTAGGGGCGGAAGTAGGCTTTCTGGCCTGCTTGCCCTTGTTCCATGACTGGTTGCCTTTCCAACCCTGTCTGTAACGAGCAGTAGTTCCTTCCTGTTTTGGAGCGGAGGAAGTTGATGCTGCTCCTGCCTTGAAGTTACGAAAGGCACGAAAATTAGACTGTTTGGCCTTTGGTTTGGCCCTGTCCTGAGGAAGGGCGTGGCCCTTACCTCCCGTCATGTCAGCAATAATTTCCTTCAAGCCGGGCCCGAATAAGGTCTGCCCTTTGAAAGGAATGTTAAGTAGCTTAGACTTGGAAGTTACATCCGCTGACCAGGATTTAAGCCAGAGCGCTCTGCGCGCCTGTATGGCGAATCCGGAATTTTTAGCCGTAAGTTTGGCTAGATGTACTACGGCATCTGAAACAAACGCATTAGCTTGCTTAAGGGTTCTAACTTTGCTCAAAGCCTCATCCAATGGCTCTGTGCGAATCGCATCTTCCAGAGACTCAAACCAGAATGCCGCTGCAGCCGTGACAGGCGCAATGCATGCAAGAGGCTGCAAAATAAAACCCTGTTGAACAAACATTTTCTTAAGATAACCCTCTAATTTTTTATCCATTGGATCTGAGAAAGCACAGCTATCCTCCACCGGGATAGTGGTACGCTTGGCTAAAGTAGAAACTGCTCCCTCCACCTTAGGGACCGTCTGCCATAAGTCTCGTGTGGTGGCGTCTATAGGAAACATTTTTCTGAATATCGGGGGAGGGGAAAAAGGCACACCGGGTCTATCCCACTCCTTACTAATAATTTCTGTAAGTCTTTTTGGTATAGGAAAGACGTCAGTACACACCGGTACCGCATAGTATCTATCCAACCTACACAATTTCTCTGGGATTGCCACCGTGTCGCAATCATTCAGAGCCGCTAATACCTCCCCTAGTAACACACGGAGGTTCTCAAGCTTAAATTTAAAATTTGAAATTTCTGAATCCGGTCTCCCCGGATCAGAACCGTCACCGACAGAATGAAGCTCACCGTCCTCATGTTCTGCAAATTGTGACGCAGTATCAGACATGGCTCTCGTGTCATCAGCGCGCTCTGTCCTTAACCCAGAGCTATCGCGCTTGCCCCTTAATTCGGGCATATTATATAATACTTCTTTCATAACATTAGCCATATCATGTAAAGTGATTTGTAAGGGCCTAGATGTACTTGGCGTCTCAATCCTACGCATCTCCCGAGCGGGAGACGCAGGTACTGACACGTGAGGAGAGTTAGGCGGCATAACTTCCCCCTCGTTGTCTGGTGATAGTTTCTCTATCGGTACAGATTGACTTTTATTCAAAGCAATATCAATACAATTGGTACACATCGTTCTATTGGGCTCCACATTGGCTTTTGAACATGATGAACAAACAGTTTCCTCTGAATGAGACATGTTTAAACAGACTTAGCAATGAAACTAGCAAGCTTGGAAATCACTTTCAATAAGTTTACAAGCAATATAAAAAACGCTGCAGCGCTTCAAAAATACAGATATAATTAAACAATTCTTAACAAGAAGTGTAATATTAGCAGAGGATTGCACCCATTAGCAAAAGGATGATTAACCCCTCAATACCCAAAACGGATAAAACGGATATCAATTAAGATTTAACGCTTTTAATCATAGTCAAGCACACTGTCACAGATCTGCTGTGACTGATTACCTCCCTCAAAAATGAATTTTGCAGACCCCTGAGCTCTCTAGAGACGTCCTGGATCAAGGAGGAAGAAGCAGGAAGACTGTGCTAGAATTATAACTGCGCAACAAGGCGCTAAAACAAGGTCCCTCCCACTCCTATCACAACAGTGGGAGCCCTGATATAACGGTTTCCATGCAGAAAATATATGTCAGCCATGTGGAAAAAAATCATGCCCAAAGAGATTTATCACCAAAGTACCTCACAAAAACGAATAACATGCCAGTAAACGTTTTATTAAAAAATAACATTTTCCAATGTCATGCAAAGTTATCACTAAGCCTGCTACCAGTCGCTACCACTGCAGATAAGGCTTAAGTATTATTTCAGTTTTAACAGTATTTTCTCAGTCAAATTCTAGTCCCTAGAAAATAACTTGACTGCCCATACATTTATCAGCCTGATACCAGTTGCCACTACTGCATTTAAGGCTGTACTTACATCATACGGTAACAGCAGTATTTTCTTAGTCAATTCCATTCCCAGAAAATAATGTACTGCACATACCTTATTTGCGGAGGACCCCGCATGCTATTCCCAGTTTCTGAAGTTACCCCACTCCTCAGAATGTCGAGAACAGCCAGTGGATCTTAGTTACGTCTGCTAAGATCATAGAAAAAAAAACGCAGGCAGTTTCTTCTTCCAAATACTGCCTGAGATAGAAAAACAGCACACTCCGGTGCCATTTAAAATAACAAACTTTTGATTGAAGAATAGTTAAGTAAAAACTCCAGCTCCTCTCGCGACCTCCTTCTTTGTTGAGGGTTGCAAGAGAATGACTGGATATGACATGTGAGGGGAGGAGCTATATAGCAGCTCTGCTTGGGTGATCCTCTTGCAACTTCCTGTTGGGAAGGAGAATATATCCCATAAGTAATGGATAACCCGTGGACTGAACACACTTAACAAGAGAAAGCTGTGTCAGTGACAGCAGGCCCCTCTTGTTCCATGATGAAAAAAGCCAGTGTATAACCCACTAAATGGTTAATGTGTATAATATAGCCCACATTTTAAGAGAAACTGTATTATAGAGGTGCAGTATTACTAAGCATCCCGGAGCAACTAAAAACGAAACATAGTTGAAGTAGGCTGTACACAAACTGTAACTCTGTACCAACTGCCCTGAGATCTGCCCAGAATTACTGACAGAGTAGTACTTACCAAGTACCACTAACAGACCATAACTGGATGTACTCACCGGATCTTCACTGTAAGAGAGAGCCAACAAAAGATTGCTGCTTTAAGTCCTGTCCTGAAACTGTCAGTGTAGGACTTACAAGAAGCAGTAAGTATGTCTGGTCATACAGGGGGAGGCAAGGGGCACCCTAGACCTGCTTATGGGCAAGACTTCAGAAAGTACAAAGCCCCCGCTGTACTCTCCTAACCCTCTCTTGAATTAACTATCCATTGAGGGGAAAAAAACAACAATTAAATGGTTGAATTTGAAGAGCACCTCTATTCTTCCACCGCTTAGCCAATAGCTGTGCTAGTCATACGGCACGTCTGTTCATTGAAAAAGAAAAAAAAAAAAAAAAAACTTTTAATGATATTGCAGAGGGCGACCAGAAGCGCTCTGTGTAGGCAGAATCTTGAGGCCAAATAAAAGTAATTTCTGGCTGCATTTTTTTATACTTCATAACAGAATGTCACTTATTTATAGCAATTGTAAATTCAAGTGTTTCACTGGCTAATTAATGGAATAATATTAAAATTTGTTTTAAGATGCTTACTTTAAAATGTAGGTTTGTCTGCTATGCATCTCCATCCTATGGGAGAGGTATCTGACATGCGTTAGGATCACTTTTCACTGATGGGTTTTCCTGCAATTACATTGCAAACTTTAGCAATCTTATTTTTTTTTCTACTCTATGCTCTCCTCAATATTATGTAGAGTTTTAAAATACAGTAAAATTTGTGGTTTAAATTTAATATAATTTTTGCAAACAATTATAACTTAGGAGACTATTTATTGTAAAACAGTGCTCTGTATTGTATCCATGTATCCATTTACTTAAAGGGACAGTCAATTGTTGTAGTTTTAAAAGATAGATAATTCCTTAATTACCAATTCCCCAGTTTTGCATAACCAACACAGTTATAATTATACACGTTTTACCTCTGTATTTACCTTGTATCTAAGCCTCAGCAGACTGCCCCCTTATTTCAGTTTTTTTGACAGACTTGCATTTTATTTTCAGAGCTGTTTCCATGGTAAATTCACGTGCATGAGCTCAATGTTATCTTTATGAAACACGTGAACCAATGCCCTCTAGTGGTGAAAAGCTATCAAAATGCATTTAGATTAGAGGCGGCCTTCAAGGTCTAAGAAATTAGCATATGAACCTCCTAGGTTTAGCTTTCAACTAATACCACCAAGAGAACAAAGCAAAATTGGTTATAAAAGTAAATTGGAAAGTTGTTTAAAATTACATGCCATATTTGAAACATGAAATTTTTGTTTGGACTTGACTGTCCCTTAATTTAAGAAAACAGTAGTAAGTAAAGGGACAACATAAGTGTAAATATCCCACCTATACTATAATCGCATTTGTAACGCGTCTGTCACGGTCGGCAGTTGCGCACGCATCCTCAAAGGAATATTGGCAGCACGAGGCAGCCAACAGAATGTTGGCGCACTCCCCTTTAGGGGCAATGGGTAGTTTAGGTTTATTACTGTTAGTTTTTTTTTATTTTGGAGGGTTTGGTGGGTGGGTGGTTTTACTGTTTATTTATTTTTAATGTAAAATAGCTAATTTCTTTAGGGCAAATGCCCTACAAAAAGCCCTTTTGAAGAGCTATTGGTAGTTTAGTATTAGATTAGAGGGTGTTTTTATTTTTGGGGGGATTTTTTTTTATTTTTATAGTGGTATTAGTTTAGGTTTAATTTTATTATTTTGAATAGCTTTGTTTATCTTTTTCTGTATTTTTACTTTTTAATTTTATGTAACTTGGGGGGTTGCATTTTTAACAAATAGACTGCCCTCTGGGCAAGTTTATCAACTAGTAGAACACACAAAATAATTAACTGCAATGTAAATTCATCATTTATATTGTTTCCTTTCCTACAACCCCTCCCCTGAAGATCATACTGTGGCTATCTTTAGCCTCTCATTGGCCACAAAAACAAAAAAAGACAATTAATTTTGACAATTTCTCAAGAGGTGTGTCTTTAAGCTGCAATATCAAATACCTGTAAATTTGTCAAACAACATAAACATTTTAAATCCAAACATTTATTTTGTGTGCAGGTTTTTTTTTTCATTATAGGGCTTATAAGCGATATTTTGTATTAGACTACATTTTGTTTTGTTATTCTAAGTTATTGTTTGCAAATGAAAAACAAATGTCACTATCAAAAAAATAGATTAATTTATTAAAGGGATTATAATTCATAAAATGTAGATTTTTTATATTTAATAGTGTCAAAAGGGACAGTATATTTAAAATTAAACTTTCATAATTCAGATAGGGCATGTAATTTTAAACAACTTTCAAAATTACTTTTATCATCAAATTTGCTTTGTTCTCTTGCTATTCTTAGTTGAAAGCTAAACCTAAGTGGGCCAGTGTTCTGTAATATTTCCCTACCTTGTTACATTGTCCTACTTACGCAACACGTACGGCCAAGCCTACATCTAGAGAACTTTCATATTCGCCATATTTGTTTCAAAAGGAGGCTGATGTGTAAATAGTGATCGTATTCTGTATTTTTTTCCTACCACCTTATATTTTACTGTTTTGAGTGCAGATCTCGCTCAAACATAAATATTTAAAACAAAACACCAAATATTTGTATGGTATTAGCTTGTGATGATAGTGCCATTTTTTATAAATGTATTTTTCAGGCTATGTAACAAAAAACAATGGAAACATATCTGTACCCTGAAAAAAATAGTGATAAAATGAATGCTATCCCTACAAGCTAATAATGCATAATAGCTTGTGTTTTAATGTTTTATGTTTAAATGAGATCTGCACTTCAAACAGCCAAATATCACCATCCAATCAATATTTTGACATCAGCCTCAGTTTCAAACTAAAATGGAGGATATGAAAGTACTCTATCTGGCAAAACGCGTTACGTAAGTAGGATAACGTAGCACAGTAGGCAAATATAAACACCGGCTCTGATCTGAATGCGTTTGACAGTTTTTCACAGCTAGAGGGCATTAGTTAATGTGTGCCATATTGATAACATTGTGCTCACGCCCGTGGAGTTACTTATGAGAGGGCACCGATTGGCTAAAATGCAAGACTGTCAAAACAGCTGAAATAAGGGGGCAGATACAAGGTAATCAGAGAGGTAAAACGTATATTAATATAACTTACTGTAGTTAAGCAAAACTGGGGAATCTATCTTTTTAAACAATAACAATTCTGGAGTAGACTGAACCTTTAACAAATCAACATTTTTGGTTTATTCTCCGATTCCTTAGTTAGTTGATTAGTTAAAAATGGCATTTATTGTTTGCAAATAAACTCTGTATAACGAAAAAAATGCACAGCTAACTTTTATATAAGAATACTATAAAGTAGCATAGCACTACAAAAGAACTGCACACAAAAATGATTTTAAAAGCAATAGCAGCATTGTTTTGCAGTCTAGGGAAATAACATCTGAAAAATGTCTTGAGTATTATTTATCTACTTGCCTTCGCTGTAGATAAATAAATGAACTCCTGCACAGATCAAACAGTCACTGTGTAAAATTTAGCAGGAGCTGAATTTTGACCCATTTTACCCTCATTCTAAATAAAATTACTGCAGAAACCGGTGAAATAAACAATGAAAGCACAAACATTTTTAGTATGCATTAGTAATCATTTTATGGGGAACTACATTTTTAGTTAAATATCCCAATGATTACAGGTATATACTGTACATATTTTTGGAATATAGAATATAATATAAATTAGGAAACTGCAGAAGCCATTTTACCCTAAAAGCATCTAAGGCAGGATTACCCAAACCACGTCCCAAGGTTCACACGTGGCCTGTGTCAGCACAGATGAGCAGAAAAACAAAGTATGACTTACCAGATAATTTCCTTTCCTTCTGTATGGAAAGAGTCCTCAGCTGCATTCCTTACTTGTGGGAAATACTGAACCTGGCCACAAGGAGGAGGCAAAGACACCTTAGCCAAAGGCTTAAATACCTCCCCCCACTTCCTCATAACCCCAGTCATTCTGCAGAGGGAACAAGGAACAGTAAAAGAAATATCAGGGTGAAAAAGGTGCCAAAAGAATAAATTTAAATTTAGGACCGCCCATCGGAGAACATGGGCGGGAGCTGTGGACTATTCCCATACAGAAGGAAAGGAAATTATCTGGTAAGTCATAATTTATGTTTTCCTTCTTTATATGGGAAGAGTCCACAGCTGCATTCCTTACTTGTGGGAAACATATACCCAAGCTCTAGAGTACACAGAATGCTAACGGGAGGGAAAAAAAGAGAGGCGGAACCTAATCTGAGGGCACCACAGTCTCCAAAATCTTTCTCCCGAAGCTGCTTCAGTAGAAGCAAAAACATAAAACTTGTAAAAATTGGAAAAAGTATGTAAGGAGGACCAGGTAGCCGCCTTACAAATCTGATCCATAGAGGCCTCATTTTTGAAGGCCCAAGTGGAAACCACTGCTCTTGTAGAATGAGCCATAATCTTTAGATGAGGCTTATGTCCTGCTGACTATGCGAAACGGACAACACTCCTAAAAAAAACATAATTTATGTAAGAACTTACCTGATAAATTAATTTCTTTCATATTGGCAAGAGTCTATGAGCTAGTGACGTATGGGATATACAATCCTACCAGGAGGGGCAAAGTTTAACAAACCTCAAAATGCCTATAAATACACCCCTTACCACACCCACAATTCAGTTTAACGAATAGTCAATTAGTGGGGTGATAGAAAAAGGAGTAAAAAAAGCATACAAAAAAGAGGAACTGGAAATATATTTTTGTGCTTTTATACAAAAAATCATAACCACCAGAAAAAGGGTGGGTCTCATGGACTCTTGCCAATATGAAAGAAATTAATTTATCAGGTAAGTTCTTACATAAATTATGTTTTCTTTCATGTATTTGTCAAGAGTCCATGAGCTAGTGACGTATGGGATAGAAATACCCAAAATGTGGAAGTCCCCAGAAGAGTTACTAGAAAGGGAGGGAGAAAAAAAAACAGCCATTTTCCACTGAAAAAATTAAATCAACAAAAAAAATAAGTTTTTCTCATAAATTGAAAGAAAAAATAAATAAAACAGAAACAGAAGAAGCAAACTGAAACAGTTGCCTGAAGAACTTTTCTACCAAAAACACAGCTTCAGAAGAAGCAAATACATCAAAATGGTAAAATTTAGTAAATGTATGCAAAGAAGACCAAGTTGCTGCTTTGCAAATCTGATCAACTGAAGCTTCATTCTTAAAAGCCCAAGAAGTGGAGACTGATCTAGTAGAATGAGCTGTGATCCTCTGAGGCGGGACTGTCCCGCCTCCAAATAAGCTTTATGAATCAAAAGCTTTAACCAAGATGCCAAAGAAATGGCAGAAGCTTTCTGACCTTTTCTAGAACCAGAGAAGACAAATAGGACTAGAAGTTTTCCTGAAATCTTTAGTAGCTTTAACATTTCAAAGCTCTTACAACATCCAAAGATCTTTCAAGAGTATTCTTGGGATTAGTACACAAAGAACGAACAACAATTTCCTACTAATGTTGTTAGAATTCACAACCTTAGGAAGAAATGTAAACAAAGTCCGCAAAACAGCCTTATCCTGATGAAAAATCAGAAAAGGAGACTCACAAGAGAGAGCAGACAATTCGGAAACTCTTCTAGCTGAAGAGATAGCCAAAAGAAACAACACTTTCCAAGAAAGTAGTTTAATATCCAAAGCATGCATAGGCTTAAAAGGAGGAGCCTGCAAAGTCTTCAAAACCAAATTAAGACTCCAAGGAGGAGAGATCGATTTAATAACAGGATTGATACGAACCAAAGCCTGAACAAAACAATGAATATCAGGAAGCTTAGCAATCTTTCTATGAAATAAAACAGAAAGAGAAGAGATTTGTCCCTTCTAAGTACTTGCAGACAAACCTTTATCCAAACCATCCTGAAGAAACTGTAAAATTATAGGAATGCTAAAAGAATGCCAGGAGAATTTATGAGAAGAACACCATGAAATATAGGTCTTCCAAACTCGATAATAAATCTTCCTTGAAACAGACTTACAGCCTGCAGTATAGTATTAATCACTGACTCAAAGAAACCTCTATGACTAAGCACTAAGCGTTCAATTTCCATACCTTCAAATTTAACGATTTGAGATCCTGATCGAAAAACGGCCCTTGAGACAGAAAGTCTGGTCTTAAAGGAAGTGGCCAAGGCTGGCAACTGGACATCCGGATAAGATCTGCATACCAAAACCTGTGAGGGCACGCTGGTGCTATCAGAAACACATACAATTGTTCCATAATGATCTTGGAGATCACTTTTGGAAGAAGAACTAGAGGCAGAAAGATATAAGCAGGTAGGTAAAACCAAGGAACTGCTAAAGCATTTACCATCTCCGCCTGAGGATCCCTGGACCTGGATAGGTACCTGGGAAGTTTCTTGTTTAGATGAGAAGCCATCAGATCTATTTCTGGAAGACCCCACATCTGTACAATCTGACAAAATACATCTGGATGGAGAGACCACTCCCCCGGATGTAAGGTCTGACGGCTGAGATAATCCGCTTCCCAATTGTCTACACCTGGGATATGCACTGCAGAAGTTAGAAAAGAGCTGGATTCCGCCCAAGAAAGTATCCAAGATACTTCTTTCATAGCTAGGGGACTGCGAGTCCCACCCTGATGATTGACATATGCCACAGTTGTGATATTTTAAGTCTGAAAACAAATGAATGGTTCTCTCTTTAACAGAGGCCAAACCTGAAGAGCCCTGAAAATAGCACAGAGTTCTAAAATATTGATTGGTAACCTCGCCTCTTGAGGTTTCCAAACCCCTTGTGCTGTCAGAGATCCCCAGATAGCTCCCCAACCTGAAAGACTTGCATCTGTTGTGATCACAGTCCAGGTAGGACGAACAAAAGAAGCCCCTTGAACTATATGATGATGATCTAGCCACCAAGTCAGAGAGAGTTGAATGTTGGGATTTAAGTATATCAATTGTGATATCAGAGTATAATTCTTGCACCATTGATTCAGCATACAAAGCTGTAGAGGTCTCATATGAAAACGAGCAAAGGGGATTGCGTCCGATGCTGCAGTCATGAGACCTAAAACTTCCATGCACATAGCCACTGAAGACTGTGAGTGAAGGTTTCGATAGGCTGAAACAAATTTCATTTGTCTCTTGTCTGTTAAAGACAGAGTCATGGACACTGAATCTATCTGAAAACCTAAAAAGGTGACCCTTGCCTGAGGAATCAAGAAACTCTTTGGTAAATTGATCCTCCAACCATGTTTTCGAAGAAACAACACTAGTTGATTTGTGTGAGATTCGGCTAAATGTATAGACTGAGCTAGTACCAAGATATCATCCAAGTAAGGAAACACCACAATACCGTGTTCTCTCATTAAAGATAGAAGGGCATCGAGAAACTTCGAAAAGATTGCTTGGTAATGCTGGTCTAGAAAAGAGAATCTCAGAAACCGATAGTGGTCTGGATGAATCGGAATGTGAAGATATGCATCCTGTAAGTCTATCGTGGACATATAATTACCTTGCTGAACAAAAGGCAAAATAGTCCTCATAGTCACCATCTTGAAATTAGGGACTCTTAAAAAACGATTCAAAAACTACAGATCCAGAACTGGCCTGAATGAATTTTCTTTCTTTGGGATCTGCCCCCCCCCCCCCCCACCAGCTGAACTGGATCGAGGGCCGCACCATCATGCAGACTTGGGGGCTGGCTTTGGTTTCTTAAAAGGCTTGGGTTTATTCCAACTTGAAGGTTTCCAATTGGAACCAGACTCTTTAGGGGAAGGATTGGTTTTCTGTTCCTTATTCCGTCGAAAAGAAAGAAAACGATTAGAAGCTTTAGATTTACCCTTAGATCTTTTATTCTGAGGCAAAAAAATTCCCTTCCCCCCAGTGATAGTTGAAATAATTGAATCCAACTGAGAACCAAATAAATTGTTATCTTGGAAAGAAAGATAGTAATCTAGACAGATACCATGTCAGCATTCCAAGATTTGAGCCATAAAGCTCTTCTAGCTAAAATAGCTAAAGACATAGATTTAACATCAATTTTGATGATATCAAAAATAGCATCACAGATAAAATGATTAGCATGTTGAAGCAAACGAACAATGTTATACAAATCAGGATCTGTTTCCTGTTGCACTAAGCTATCCAACCAAAAGGTTGATGCAGCTGCAACATCAGCAATAGAAATGGCAGGCCTGAGAATATAGCCAGAATATAAATAAGCTTTCCTTAGATAAGGTTTAAGTTTCCTATCCAAAGGATCTTTAAAAGAAGTACCATCTTCCATAGGAATAGTAGTACGTTTGGCAAGAGTAGAAATAGCCCCATCAACTTTGGGGACTTTTTCCCAAAACTCTAATCTAATCGCTGGCAAAGGGTACAACCTTTTAAACCTAGGAGGAATGACAGAAGTACCAGGCTTAAAATCCATTCCTTAGCAATCACATCAGAAATAGCATCAGGAACTGGAAAAACCTCAGGAGTAACCACAGGAGGTTTATAAACAGAATTTAAACGTTTACTAGTTTTGATATCAAGAGGACTAGACTCAATATCCAAAGTAACCAACACTTCTTTTAACAAGGAACGAATATACTCAATCTTGAAAAAATAAGTAGATTTGTCAGTGTCAATGTCTGAGGTAGGATCTTCTGAATCAGAGAGATCCTCAGAGGAGGATATTTTCAGTATGTTGTTGGTCATTCGAAATTTCATCAATTTTATGAGAAGTTTTTAAAGACCTTTTACGTTTATTAGATGGCGGAATAGCAGACAAAGCCTTCTATATTGCATCAGCAATATAGTTTTTCATATCAACAGGGATATCATGTACATTAGATGTTGAAGGAACAACAGAAACTGTACTAGTACTGATGGAAACGTTTTCTGCGTGCAAAAGCTTATCATGACAACTGTTACATCTTACAGCTGGAGATATCTCAGCTAACTTACAACAGATACACTTAACTTTGGTAGAACTGTGATCAGGCAGCAGAGTTCCATCAGTTGCTTCTGAGACAGGATCAGATTGAGACATCTTGCAAAATATAAAAGAAAAAACAACATTAAAGCAAAATATACAATTTCCTTATATGGCAGTTTCAGGAATGGGAAAAAATGCAAATAACATAGCCCTCTGAGCATATAGATGGCAAGAGGCATATAGGAAGTGGGGTGAAAAATAAACTAAATTGTTTGGCGCCAAGTATGACGCACAACGCAAAAGGAAGTTGAAATTTTTTTTTGCTGCCAACAACATCCAGAAATGACGCAACTCGTGTGATAACAGACGCAACCTTGTGCAAGGAAACCTGGTGTCAACTAAGACGCCGGAAATGACAAACTTGCGTAATCAAAGACGTACCTTCGTGCCAAAAATGACGCAATAAATAACAGCATTTTGCAACCTCGCAAGCCTAATTTTGCCCGTGAAATGTAAAGAAAAACAGTCAATTTGAAAAAAAGGACTATATCCCAGGTAATAAAAATAACTTCCTAAAACATGCTTTCCAAACTGAAACTGACAGTCTGCAAAAAGAAATATATTTGCCATGAGTCAGATCTATGTATAAGTAAAATACATATATTTAAAACTTTATATTAATACATATAGAGTAGAACAAGTCTCTATATGAGGTGCGCAAAGTTCATAAGGGCGTTCAGTAGGTGGATGTTCCCAGAGTCTTCCGGAGAAGCAGGCAGCACTCTTGGAAAGTGAAGGTGGATGCCTGTGAATCAGAGAGAAAGAAAGAGGCGCCTCATGGGATAGTATCGTAACAACCAAATAAGGCAAACAATGAGACAGCCCGTGATGGGATATACTCACAAGGATAGCGGCATATGAAGATGCCTAGTAGAGCGGGGCGGGACTTTAGGTCGCCCGACAAACAAAACAGTGCGTGGAGACGTCAGGTCACGGGGCCCCGTTCAGCCAATCCACGGCTACAGAGGATCAGTGTCGGACGTTAGAGCTGTTCCGGGAGTAGCCAATGCCAGGCTTCACGTATGGACAGGCAGGTCGGCAGACCAATCAGGATAATGGAAAGGGTATACTCAGGCGCCAGCAATACGGAGGCTAAGGTTAAAATAAGGATTTATTATTATATTATTACAACTGCATGGATCCACGCTAAAATTATAAAAACAATGATCTAAAAGTCTAAAAACATTCTATCTCTATAGTGAGGAACAGACTGTTATGGAGTTACCCTATACAGTACAGTATGTCCCAGTGGGTTACCAAAGGGACAGATAAAAAACAACAATAAGTACAATTGGAAATTAAAAATAAATATGGAAAAAAATGGTAAAAAATGTGATTAAAAAATGAATGTTCAATGGATGATGTCCAAGTGAGTTAATAAAAAATTCTACTCTTGGTAGTGAGTGTCCGTGTAAAAATATAAAAAAAAAAGGAAAATGAAAAATGTGTAAAATGTAAAAAAGGAAATCCGAATGTGAAAAAATATATAGTCAGTGAAAAAATGATAAGTGCGGTGTCCTGGGAAATTCAAAAAAATCAAAGTCAATATTAAAAAAAAAAAAAAAAAAATCCTGTGAGTGTCTCAAAGTGTTTAAAGAAAAAATCCTATGAGTGTCCAAAAGAAATCCTATAAGTGTCCAAAAGAAATCCAATGATAGTCTGTTTATTCTGTGCTGTCCAGTGTGAAAGAAGGCTCAGTGTATAAAAATAATCAATACACCAAAAATAGTGCACCAAAAATTAAACAACAGAAAAAACCTGCAAGGAAAGAGACAAGACACAATGTGTAAAAACTTCACAATAAAATCCTCCTAATGGAATAGAGCTTACCAGGTAAGCTCTATTCCATTAGGAGGATTTTATTGTGAAGTTTTTACACATTGTGTCTCGTCTCTTTCCTTGCAGGTTTTTTCTGTTGTTTAATTTTTGGTGCACTATTTTTGGTGTATTGATTATTTTTATACACTGAGCCTTCTTTCACACTGGACAGCACAGAATAAACAGACTATCATTGGATTTCTTTTGGACACTTATAGGATTTCTTTTGGACACTCATAGGATTTTTTCTTTAAACACTTTGAGACACTCACAGGATTTTTTTTTTTTTTAATATTGACTTTGATTTTTTTGAATTTCCCAGGACACCGCACTTATTTTTTCACTGACTATATATTTTTTCACATTCGGATTTCCTTTTTTACATTTTACACATTTTTCATTTTCCTTTTTTTTATATTTTTACACGGACACTCACTACCAAGAGTAGAATTTTTTATTAACTCACTTGGACATCATCCATTGAACATTCATTTTTTAATCACATTTTTTACCATTTTTTTCCATATTTATTTTTAATTTCCAATTGTACTTATTGTTGTTTTTTATCTGTCCCTTTGGTAACCCACTGGGACATACTGTACTGTATAGGGTAACTCCATAACAGTCTGTTCCTCACTATAGAGATAGAATGTTTTTAGACTTTTAGATCATTGTTTTTATAATTTTAGCGTGGATCCATGCAGTTGTAATAATATAATAATAAATCCTTATTTTAACCTTAGCCTCCGTATTGCTGGCGCCTGAGTATACCCTTTGCATTTCTGTTCACACTTGGTGGTAGCTAGGTACCACCTTCTCAGGCACACAAGGTTTAGTTGGCGCTGGGATACATCTCCTCTTTCCACAATCAGGATAATGGATCAGGATAATGAAGAGCAAGAAGTGGTATGGATAAAAAACTCGTATTTGAGTTATTTCAAAACAAATGGCATACAGCAACCCGTTTCTCGACCTACGGGTCGTTTCATCAGGCTGATCAGGCTCATCAGGCCGTGGATTGGCTGAACGGGGCCCCGTGACCTGACGTCTCCACGCACTGTTGTGTTTGTCTGTCGGGCGACCTAAAGTCCCGTCCCGCTCTACTAGGCATCCTCATATGCCGCTATCCTTGTGAGTATATCCCATCACGGGCTGTCTCATTGTTTGCCTTATTTGGTTGTTACGATACTGTCCCATGAGGCGCCTCTTTCTTTCTCTCTATATTAATACATAAAGCACCAAACCCTAGCTGAGTGTGTCTTAAATAATGAAAACATACTTACCGAAAGACACCTATCCACATATAGCAAATAGCCAAACCAGTACTGAAAAAGTATCAGCAGAGGTAATGGTTTATAAGAGTATATCGTCGATCTGAAAAGGGAGGTAGGAGATTAATCTCTATGACCGATAACAGAGAACCTTTGAAAGGATTTCCCCCAAGGAAAACCAAAAAATCAATAGCTGATACTCCCTTCACATCCCTCTAACAAACATTGTACTGTGAGAAGCGCTTACCATAGAAGAAAAATCAAGCACAAACTAACTTCACCACCTCCATAGGGAGGCAAAGTTTGTAAAAACTGAATTGTGGGTGTGGTGAGGGGTGTATTTATAGGCATTTTGAGGTTTGGGAAACTTTGCCCCTCCTGTAGGATTGCATATCCCATACATCACTAGCTCATGGACTCTTGCCAATTACATGAAAGAAAGATAAGGAAGTCGAAGAGGCCCTCTGAGCCCTACGCCTCATGGAAAGGAAGACAAACAACGAAAGAAGTTCATCTAAATTCCATTGAGGCCTGAAGATAGAACTTCAAGGCACAAACCACATCCAGAATTACATTATAAAAACGTTCCTTCAACGAAGAAGGATTAGGACATAAGAAAGGAACCACAATCTCTTGATTGATGTTGTGAAATGACACATCCTTAGGAAGAAAACCTAACTCGGTTCATAGAACAGCCTTATCAGTGTGGAAAGCCAGATAAGGAGGGACACATTGCAAATTATCAATCACAGATACTCTGTGCGCAGAAGCAATAGCCAGTAGAAAAGGAACCTTTCAAGACAACAATTTATTGTCTACTTCATGCATAGGCTCCAACAGAGCCCGTTGCAAAACTTAAAGAACAAGATCTAAACTCCAAAGAGGAGCATTAGATCTAAACACAGGTCTGATCCTAGCAGAGCCTTAACAAAATACTGCACATCTGGAGGCTCAGCGAACCTCTTGTGCAGTTTCACAGACAGGGCCGAAAACTGTCCCCCCAGGGGACTTGCAGAAAAGCCCTTTTCCAGTTCATCCTGGAGAACAGAATAAGTAGGCCCTCCACAACTTATGATAGATGCGACGAGCAACCAGCTTACAAGCTCGAATGAGAGTAAACATAACTCTCTCAGAAAACCCTCTCTTGGCTAGGACTTAGCGGTCAATCTCCACGCAGTCAGCCTCAGAGAATCTAGACATTGATGAACAAAGAGACCTTGTTCAGCAGACCCCTGCGACAAGGTTACTTGCATGGAGGAGATGATGACATCCCCACTAGATCCGCGAACCATATCCTTCGCGGCCAAGGCGGAGCAATCAGAATCAATGAGGCCTGCTTGAATCAAGACACTACACTAGGAAGTGTAATGGTAACGGCCGGAAAGATAAATTAGATTGAACCTCCAAGGCACCGCTAATGCATCTGTTAGCTCTGCATGAGGAACCCTGTACCTCGACCCATATCTGGGTAGCTTGGTATTGATACTTCATAAGATCCTCCTTTTGCAAATCTCCGCAAACACCCGGGATGGAGAAACCATTCCCCCGGAGGAAAGGATTGTCTGCTGAGGAAAACCGCTTCCCAGCTATCCACACCCAGAATGTGGATTGCTGACAGCGAACAAACGTGGATCTTAGCCCACTCCAGATTCTGAGATACTTCCCTCATAGCTAGGGAGCTTCTCGTTCCCCCCTGATGGTAGATGTAAGCCACCAAGGTTATATTGTCTGATTGGAATCTGATAAACTTGGAAAAAACCCAGCAGAGGCCAAGCCTTCAAAGCATTGTATATTGCCTGAAGATCCAAAATGAGGGAGCTTTCCTCCTGAGTCCAAAGGCCCTGTGCCTCCCTGGCACCCCAAACAGCTCCCCATCCTGACAGACTCGCAACCGTAGTCACAATCACCCAGGATGGTCTTAAGATGGACGTCCTTCAAAACAAGTGATCCGGACAAAAAAGCCAAGAGAGCGGTTCTCTCGATCAGATGTCCTGAGAAATTTGTTGAGACAGATCTGATGATCGCCGTTCCACTGCTTCAGCATGCGCAGGTGCAAGAGTCTGAGGTGAAACCTGGCAAAGGAATGATGTCCATGCTGGACACCATGAGACCTATCACCTCCATGCACCGAGCCACAGATGGCCTTAAGGAGGTCTGGAAAGCAAGACATGTTGAAGCTATCTTGCAACGTCTCTGGTCCGTTAGAATATTCTCATTCTAATATAGTACCCATGAATTCTATCCTTGTACTTGATACAAGAGAACTCTCTCTATCTTCCATCCATGGGATCGAAGACAGAGGAGAGCTACGGCTTCGAAAAATTTATTGGAGTCATAGCTAGACCAAACGGAAGTGCAATAAACTGGAAGTGCTGGTCCAGGAACGCAAACCGTAGGAACTGGAAGTGATCCTTGAGGATTGGTACGTGAAGGGAGCATCCTTCAGATCTATTGTGGTCATGAACTGCCCTTCTGAACGAGGGGAAGAATGGACCTCTTGTCTCCATCTTACAAAGGGGACATTTAAAAACTTGTTCAAGCACTTTAGATCCAGATTCGGACGGAAAGTTCCCCTCCTTCTTCGGGACCACGAAAAGGTTTAAATAGTATCCCAAACCTCTCACTGCGATAGGCACCGGGACAATAACTCCTAAGAGGACAGATCCCGTATGCACCCCAGAAAGACTCTCCTCCTTTCTGGTCAGGAAGACAGGAGAGAGAGGAGGAATCTGCCCTTGGTGACTTGAAACCTATCTTATAACCCTGAGCTATGACCTCCAGGACCCATGGATCCTGCACATCCCTGAACCAAGCGACGAAAAGGAGCAACAGACTGCCCCCTACACGATCCAGAAGAGGACCGGGGACCGCCCATTCATCCCGACTTAGACTCGGCGGGCATCTTGCTCTGCTTGAATTTATTTCAGGACTGAGCCAGCTTCCAAGAGCTCTTGTTTTGCTCTGGCCTAGCTGACATGGGCTTTATCAGAACAAAAATTGTCCCTTAGACTAGTTCATATTCTCTTGCGGTAGGAGGGCACCCTTGCCCCCCCCCCCGGAGATAATTGAGTCCAGGCCTGGACCAAACAAAATCATTCCCTGAAAGGGGAGGGAAAGAAGTCTAGACTTAGAAGTCGCATCCGCAGACCATGACTTCAGCCAGAGCCCGATGGGCCTGAACAGAAAAAGCTGTAGCATTCAGACGAATAATCTGCATATTAGCATCACAGATAAAAGAATTAGCAACCTCAAGGCCTTAATTCTTTCCTGAAGAACATCGAGGGGACCCACCCCCTCGATCAAATCCTGTAAGGAGGCGCACCAATAGGTAATTGCTCCAGCAACCACGGCAACAGCCGCCGCTGGTTGAAAACCAAATATCCCGTATGTTGAATCAGAGTTTCCATCTTTTATCCATGGGCTCCTAAAACGAGAGCTATCCTCAAGCAGGATAGTAGTACGTTTAGCAAGGGCGAAGATAGCACCATCCCTTTTAGGGATGGAACCTCACAACTCTTAGTCAAGGACCGGGAACAATTTGCTAAAGAGAGAAGAGGGAAAAAAGGAATCCAATCCTGTCCCATTCATTCTTAATAATGTTTGCCATCTAACAGGAGCAGGCAATCTAATTTAGGAATCAAAAGGTTCATCAGGCAATTTGGCCTCTGAAACCTGAATTCGCCAAAAACTTCTGGTTCCTCCGCAGCTGGAGGTTTAGAGGCAGCAGACTCCGACCCAGAATGTTCATACTCTGAAGTCTCAGAAAGAACTTAATCCTCGGATAACTGTATCAGTTAAATCTAATAAATTATCTGATGTACTCTGGGAAGGAGTGCAATATGTAACCTTTCGCTTGCTCTTGGCAGGGTGAGGTAAAGCATGAAAGGCCACAGACACCGCCGTCTGAACTGCGCAGTAACGTCTGGAGAAAAAAAGGCCCTCTCCAGATGGAGGATCAGCAATGCTACGGGAAACTGCATGTGTAGAGAGAGAAGAATGTAGGGTAGGCACCTCACTGGACGACAACTCCTCAGAGGTGGATAGCTCAGTGGTATCAAACATATTTGATATTATCACATTATCAAGGCATATGTAACATAATTGAGAGGGCGGATATAAGGCCTCCTCACAATATAAACAGGAATTACTGTTTAGGAATAGATGGAGTACCCTCTAAAGTAACAGAATCCTCCGTCGCTAGTGAAATGAGAAGAACTATAGAAAATAAAACAATCTTATTTTATTCACAAAAACGGCACCCTTATATCCCAAAGGCTGGGGCATTCCCCACCTCCTATGACTCAGATAGTACAGAGATTTATGACTCCTCTCTGATAAACACCTGGTCAGGAAAGAGGGAATGAAAACTATGCAATGCAGGACCGTCTCTGCTATGAGAAAAAAGGCGCCAAACCTGTAAGCTGCACAGCTCTCAAAGTAAAACCTGTATATTCCATAACAGCCTATAAACCAATAACATCTCACACATAAAAAAAGCATAAAATCAAATAAACATATAAGATTTTTCCCTACTGTTCAATAATCCCCCTCAGGAGATATTAACCCTTGATTCTATACAGATAAAAGGAGTCACAATGTGACCCTCTCTTCTTGCGTTATCATAAATGTATAAAAAAATGAAACAATCTTACCAGAATCTATGCCGTGGAACAGTAACACGGCCCTTCAAGTGTGACAGATAGTAGCGTCGCTTCTGACATGGACTTGAGAGAGAAGCAGGCAGCGAAACTCGTCAACGCCGATTGCTTATGGAGCTGTTAATATGAGTTGGGATGGTTTCGCAGAAAGACTCTCACTGCATCTCTGGATCCTAACTTTCATCCATGCTCTCACTGAGAGGCTGACAGGACTACTTAAAACTCCAGTCCCATCTCGAAGAGTACTACCCTCCATAAGAGAATACTTCGAAATCTTCTGACACTTCTCTGCCAACCTCCTGTGATGAAAGGCAAAGAATGACTAGGGTTATGAGGAAGTGGGGAAGGTATTTAAGCCTTTGGCTGAGGTGTCTTTGCCGCCTCCTCCTGGTGGCCAGGTTCAGTATTTCTCACAAGTAAGGAATGCAGCTGTGGACTCTTCCAATATTAAGAAGGAAATAGATATTAGTGGGGGACTTCCGGGTAGCGGACATCTTGGTGGTTGCTCTGAGCTTCAGCTTCTGAGGACCTCTCTAATATACTTGAATTTTCTGAAAAAGACCTTATCAGAATCTATTTTAAAATAGTTGGGAAGCTCACAGATAACACAATCCGAGAAATAGGGTTCTGGGTTGTGTAATGGCTCTACTGCCCGCAAGACCAAAGTTTTTGAATGGGGGCACTTCACTTTATCAAACCCCAGCACTTTCCCCAGAGATTAGCACACCAACTGCATCCAACTTAATTATTACATAGATATGGAGGGCGGTTCACTTTTATTCCTGAAAGAGTTTGCCTCCTTGTTCGACTCATATAAGAGTTTTTGAAAAACTTGAAGCCCACATTCACGCCTGCTTTGAGTCCCACCTGTATCATCTCCCGAGGATGGTGGTGCTGAAGAGGATATACTGCGACATCCTCACTAGTTCGAAACTAGCCACACGCAGACGGTGAATGCGGACAGCCTACACCCTAGTTTCTCAACCTGTGGTACATGTACCACTGGGGGTACCTGGAGCTACACCCTAGTTTCTCAACCTGTGGTACATGTACCACTGGGGGTACCTGGAGCTTTGGTAAGGGCAATCAGTGGCTTGCCCTTTAATTATCTTTTAACCACATTCTGGGGCATTTCACTTATTTTTGTGACCTAATAATATTTATGTGCATTTGGGGGTATTTAGGACAAATATTTATGTCGGACGGGGTATGTATGGGGTACTTGTAAAGAGTGGCTAATCACCCGTAAGGGTCTCAAGGCGCTGCTCATTTTGTCGACCTCGGAACGAGGAAAGGCTGAGTGGACCTCGCCGGGGATCAAACCTGCAACCCTCAGGTTGCTACAGAGCTCAGCCACAGCGCATTAGAATGCTGAGCTATCTGTCCGACTCACTTGCTACAAAAAGGGTGAGAAACACTGGCCTACACATTGCATGAAGCTTTTAGACACCGGCATTGACAAGTTTGGCATGAGAGACGGAAAACCACAACTAGAGAGGTGCTTTTACTTATGTAAATCTGCAAGCTAGGTGAGAACTAGGGGGAAATTTTCCATGAAGCATATGCCATTTCCACTGAAACATCTACATGCTCTGACGGTGGAGAGAATGCTAGGGATATATCTATTTATCAGCTTCAGGGGAGATTATATCACTACTGCCTGATTTTTCTTTAAAAGTTCACCATGAGCTTTATTTAGCAGTCAGCACTGCAGATAGATTTCTTCTAGCCGAAAAGTGCTCCCCCACAGGGGTCACAAACAATGAAGCTACCAGTAATACTTTCTGCTAGCACCGTAAGCTGTGGGGAAATTTTGGACTTATGAAACATATGGTATGTAACTTGCAGCTATAATCCCCAAACATGGAATCCCACTTTCAAATACTCTGGTGGAGAAAGGAATGTTTGCCAACTCCTTGTGGCCTTAAAATTGGATGAAACCTTTTAGAACTACTGATCGGTGAATGGGTAACCACTATGGCTGCAGGTTCTTACAAGAGAACCTGCACGCCGTATTTAACAAGCAGCGGTCATCAGACCGCTGCTTCCTTAATCATTTGCCACCTCTAAATTGGCAAAATTCAATCTCTGCGGTCTAGTCCGACCGGGGGGGATAGCGCTCGTGTGCAATGTTGAATTCCGCCAGGGGAATTCAGCCCGCCAGAGACAAGCTGCAGCGGACATGGGCGCGTATGTGCGCCCCTGTCTGTCTCAGCTTGATAAATCACCCTCTTAGAGAGCTACGGCTTTATTCTCCATCCATATCTAGCGTGCTTACAGGGAGCAAGTCACTGTCTGACAACCTGGCTTTCTCATGCTGAAACTCTAATGAAGCTTTGAGTTTTTGTGCTTAAATCTGAAGAGCTGCAAACATCCACAAAACAGCCTTTCTGTGCTGCGCTCTCACTCCCCGCCCCTCCTCACTGTCACCTGGCTTAGCCTCTGCACACACCGGACATAAATCTCTCACACGCAGCTCTGTAAAACATCTCAGGACCATGTTTCACAGATCTGTGTGTAAGAGATTTAAGTCCAGATGATTTCTTCTCGGTCAACTGCAATTTCTGAAGTTTAAGGGAATTACACTTTCATGACTCAGATAGAGCATGAAATGTTAAAAAAAAAATTCCATTTACTTCTATTATCTTAATTGCTTCACTCTCTTGGTATCCTTTGTTGAAAAGCATACCTAGGTAGACTCAGGAGCAGCAATGCACTACTGATTGGTGGACGCACATATATGCCTCTTGTCACTAACTTACCCAATGTTATCAGCTAGCTCCCAGTAGAGCACTGTTGCTCCTCCAACAAAGGATACAAAGAGAACGAAGTAAATTGGAAAGTTTTTAAAATTGTAAGTTCTTTCTGAATCGTGAAAAAAAAAGGTTTGAGTTTCATGCCCCTTTAAAGTAGACAAGTACCCATGATTATTATTAATGCACATTATTAAACATAAACAATACCAATGTCCATAATAAATCAAAATATACAACAAAACAACTATAACTATATATTTATGAAACAAGTCATCAAAAGGATATCTTTCAGTATTTGTGCTGTTGTACAGACGATAATCAATTGGTTTCTTACCCCTCTTCTAAAAAGTCGATGAAAGAAGCTTCTCTTTGGTCTAATGTTCTGTTTGCTCAGATCTAGGTCTGGTGACAAGCTGCCATCCATCTCGTAAACATTGATGTCCTTAAAACATTCTGTCTCAATCATCTGCAGATAGAAAGAAAGCGCTCATGAAAGACTTTATCAGAGCATGCCATTTTAAAAGTCTCATTTTATTATTTCATTAAATATGCTTTGAAATGTTATGCGTTGTCTCTGCTTTGTAACTGGTAAAATGACTTTCCTCTGTCTGCATCACAGATAGGGATGGGCGAATGTTTCTAAAAATTCGAAATTTAAAACGAAATTTTGATACATTTGTTCGTTCAAATGTTTATTTAACATTCTATTTTCAAATTTTCGTTTTTGAATTTTTCAATAAAATTCGAAAATATTCGTTCGAATAATAGAATGTTTAGCTATGTATTAATTCAATTTCGAAGTGTAATATTCAAATTCGAAATAGTATTTCTAGTCTACAACTGTGTTTTTTAAATGTAATATTCGAATTCGAATGCTACATTAGAATGTCACATTTGAATTCGAAATAGTATTTCTAGTCTAATACTGTGTTTTATAAATGAAATAATCAAATTTGAATGTGACATTCAAAAACCGTAAATAACATTCGATAATAGAATTTTTAAGAGTATTCATTCTTATCAACATTCTATTATGTAAATCGAATTTCTACAATAACATTCGTTCTAACATTCGAATATAAACACATTCGCCCATTCCTAATCACAGATTAATATTCAATGCACTATTCACGATGGAAAAAAACAGCAGTTCAATTGTATTAACTATTAGTTTTGAGTAAAATGTGAGAGAAAATAAACTAAGCTGACATTAAAGGACCAGTACATAATAAACAAATGCATGATAAAAAAGACAATGCAATAGCACTTAGTCTGAACTTCAAATGAGAAGTAGATTTTTTTTTCTGACAAATTTGTAAGTTATATGTATTTCCACTCCTGTATCATGTGACAGCCATCAGCCAATCACAAATGCATATACGTATATTCTGTGAATTTTTGTACATTCTCAGTAGGAGCTGGTGAGGCAAATGTAAATATAAAACGTTTGTTAATGGAAGTTCATTGGAAGGTTTTTTAAAATTGCAGGCTATATCTGAATCATGAAAGTTTAATTTTTACTTGAGTGTCCCTTTAAAGGGCCATTATAGTCAGAAACAAGTTAGAGCATGTAATGTTAAGACTACTGACCCAGCACCTCTGTGTTAAACTCCTGCAAAGGATTTAAATTACCGCTCAGGACCCAGGTGCATAGTCAATAGTCTAAAAATGACATGCTCTAAAGAATTAAAGTCATTTCCAGACTAAAGTGGCTCTTCAAAGACACAAGCACTATAACAAAGTTTTAGAAATTAAAAAAACAAAAACAAATTTGCAATATACTTTTATTATTTATATTGTCCAATCTGTCATTAAACTCTGAATATTGTGGTTTTTCCAGTTCCTAAAGTGCAGACTCAGGGACATTTATAATCGGCTTCAGCAGAGACGGAAACCTTATTTACAACATGACAGAGCCAATTGCTTTATGCAGACTAAACTACACTATATTTGTAACATTTTAACACCTCATTAAAAAAATGCTTCTGCATATTATTCACAGGCTAATATTTGCTTTAAATATATAATTCTATAAAGTATTTAATGTCTAATCAACCTTTAAGAGGAAATCAGTTTTAGTTTTCAATGTGTCAAAATGATATTTGTGCATGCCGACTGTTAGTATCATTAAAGACTAATCAACACAGTATATAGGCCAGATGCAGTACCTCTTGTTGCCAGGGGATGGAGACACACCCCGTTACAAACTTGGAATAAAAATCATCATCTGTGGTATCCAAGTTAACTCCTTTCACAGTAGAAAACTGCTCAATATCCAACACGTCCTTGCAATATACAGCACGGGGCTGGTGAAAGGAAAATAGGGTTAATATATACAGCTATGTATTTATATATATATATATATATATATATATATATATATATATATATATATATATATATATATATATATATTTCTGGTGTAAGAGTTTAGTACATTAAAAAAACAAACACAAAAAACGTATTGTGTTGAACCTTTTACAGATCTTAAGACTCTACTGGGTCTTTTTACTTTGTGCTATAGACCAGTATTAGAATACACTCTACATTACACTTCTTGAGCAGGAGGGTAACATGCTATAATACAGAGCTGCGTAAATAAAAAAAAAAACTTAAAAGGAATAGTCTAGTCACAATTAAACTTTTATGATTCAGATAGAGCAACTTTCTAATTTACTCCTATTATCAATTTTTCTTCATTCTCTTGGTATCTTTATTTGAATGTAAGCTTAGAAGCCGGCCCATTTTTGGTTCAGCACCTGGGTAGCGGTTGCCGATTGGTGGCAACAACACCAATCGGAAAGTGCTACCCAGGTTCTGAACCAAAAATGGGCCGGCTCCTATGCTTACATTCTTGCTTTTTCAAAAAAGATACCAATATAATGAAGAAAAATGAATAGGAGTAAATTAGAAAGTTGCTTGAAATTGCCTGCTCTGAATCATTAAAGTTTAATTTTGACTACACTATTCCTTTAAAAAAAATGTCTGGATTAGTTTGTTAAGAATTGCCAACAAACAAGACTGTCCCATGAGAAAGGAAGATGTTTGATACTCAAAACATGCTAATCAGACCAGAAAACCAATGTAATAGGTCAGCTGCCTGGCTGAAGTAATTGCCAAAAGAAAGTGTTCAACTTGAGATTAGAATGAGATGGTTCCTATAAGTTGCTATCAAGGGTTTAAAGAACTAAAGGTAAATTCTAGGGATGAATCGAAAACTTGCCCTTGCATCAAACTCCCTGTATGGCTGATAAGACCTGGATTTCCAAAGCACCATAATAGAAACCAAGGGTATTGCAAAAGAATCCCAAAGAAATCTATAGTGACTGCATGTATGCAGAAAAATACCATTGCAATTCAGTAATAATTTAAAGAAGACATTTTATAAGCCTGAAAAACTAAATGAGCCCCTTGATCAGAAAGTCGAAATTTTTCCAAATGGCTTCTAATTTGCATAATTTTGTTGGTGTCCTTTGTTGAAAAACACACTTAGGTAGGCTCAGGAACTAGGAGCTATCTGACGGGAGGGGGATGTGGGTAAATAAAGAAAGAGTATTTCCAATTTCCAGAGGTATTTCTTAAATAAATGTATGAAGATTTTTTTACATTTTAAAATACTTTCTGTAGGTTATTCATTCTGAGGATTGTTTTAATGGAAAGTAATAACTAGTTTGCAAACCTCTGCTGTAGACGAATGATTCAAGCATTTCATAACAAAAAGGAGAGATGTGCAGATATGTATGACTCACAAGTACGCCAACAATATATTTTAACACCTTTGCTACCATGAATTTGAGAGAAAAACTTGTTTAAAGTACCAGATCATTTTTAGAATTTTTGCTATCACTCCGTTTAAACAGAAATATATTTACCTATTAAAACTATAAACATTTTTAAAGTAAAAAACCCAAGGTATTGATCTAGGCCCATTTGGTTATATATGGAGCCACTATTTGGCCGATTATCTCAAAATATCTAACTTTTTTGCAAACTTTGGGTTTCTCACTGAAATTATTTACACAAAACTACTGCAGTCATCCCCTTTCCATAGTGTAGGGAACACCAATTTTCCCTCCGCCCTCCTCTGCTGGACCGCCCATCCGTCTCCCTTCTTCCCTCCCACCCGGCACCAATAGAGAATCGTTACAAAGAGTGACACAGACATTGTTACTCTTTGTAATAATCAGCGATCTGGCTTCATATAAAGGCAGATGCCTTCTGCAATGGTTGCGTCTCCAGCTCTCTAAGCTGACAGCAGGGACGCAACATGCGTTTCTGTATTGGACGTAGGTACTATGGCAACACGCTGGGCAAAGTGCTGTGTGAGATAGAACCTATGTCTATATGGTGCAAAGGGTTAAAAGGACACGAAACCCATATTTTTTTCTCTTTCACAATTCAGATAGAGCATGCAATTTTAAACCAACAGATTTGTCGAACCCTGTTTTAAACTTCTATTATCCGATTTGTTTTATTCTCCCTTGTAGAAAAGCAAGGCTCAGAAGCTGCTGATTGGTGGTTGCACATATATGCCTCATATCATTGGCTCACCTGATTTGTTCAGCTAGCTCCCAGTAGTAAATTGCTTCTACTTCAACAAGGGAGGATACCAAAAGAATGAAGCCAATCTGATAATAGTCAATTGGAAAGTTGTTTAAAATTGTATCCTCTATCTGACTCATGAATGAAAAATGTTGGCCGTTTTGCAATATTCTGTCTTTAGCAAAAATGCTTAGAAACATAAATTATGCTTACCTGATAATTTAATTTCCTTCTGTATGAGGAGAGTACACAGCTTCATTCCTTACTGTTGGGAAATACTGAACCTGGCCACCAGGAGGCGGCAAAGAGGCAGAGACACCCCAGCCAAAGGCTTAAATACTCCCCCCACTTCCCTCATATCCCAGTCATTCTGCCAAGGGAACAAGGAACAGAAGGAGAAACATCAGGGTATAAAAGGTTTCCCGGAAGAGAAAAACAAATTTTGGTCATACGGATGGGGCCGTGGACTCTCCTCATACAGAAGGAAATGAAATTATCAAGTAAGCATAATTTATGTTTTCCTTCTTAATATGAGGAGAGTCCACTGCATCATCCCTTACTGTTGGGAAAACTATACCCAAGCTCTAGAGGACACTAAATGATAACGGGAGGGGTAAAGAAAATGCGGACCCTAATCTAAAGGCACCACAGCCTGTAAAACCTCTCCCCCAAAAGCTGCTTCAGCTGAAGCAAAAACTTCAAATTTGTAGAATTTTAAAAAAGTACGATCAGACACCACCTTAGGAAGAAAACCCAAGCGGGTACGTAGGACAGCCTTATCTGTGTGAAACACCAGATAAGGAGGCTCACATTGCAAGGCCATCATTTCAGAAACTCTGCGTGCCGACGCAATAGCCAATAGAAAAAGAAACTTCCAGGACAACAATTTAATGTCAACCGAATGCATAGGATTACACGGAGCCCGTTGCAAAAACTTAGGAACAAGATTCAAACTCCAAGGAGGAGCCTTAATGAAGGATTGAACGCCAGGGAGCTCAGCGAGTCTCTTGTGCAGCAAATAAAAAAGGGCTGAAATCTGTCCTCTCAGGGAAATGGCAGAAAGGCCATTCTACAGACCCTCCTGGAGAAAGGAAAGAATCCTGGCAGCCTTGACCTTAAAGCCAGGCGATACAATGCTCTTCACACCAAAACAAGTAAGCTCTCCACACCTTATGGTAGATGCGACGAGTAACAGGCTTACGAGCCTAAATGAGAGTGTCAATAACCCTCTCAGAGAAACCTCTCTTGGATAAGACTGAGCGTTCAATCTCCACGCAGTCAGCCTCAGAGAATCTAGATTTTGATGAACAAAGGGATCCTGTTCCAGCAGATCCCTGCAACAAGGTAACCTCCATGGAGGAGATGAGGACATCCCCACCAGGTCCGTGAAACACATCCTTCGCGGCAACGATGGAGCAATCAGTATCACGGATGCTTGCTCCTGCTTGATGCGGGCTACTACATGAGGGAGAAGTGGTAACGGTGGAAAAATGTAAATTAGGTTGAACCTCCAAGACACTGCTAATGCACCTAATAGCTCTGCCTGAGGATCCCTGGACCACGACTAATGTTCCCTCTAAGGCCACTTTTGTGAGTGACCCAGCATTGAAACAGTTAATAAGGTAACCACACCTTGCAGTCTGCATTGGTGTTTTCTAATTGCTCTAATTAACTGTTTCACTGCTGGGCCACTCATAAAACTGGCCTTAGAGGGAACACTGACCACGACCCATATCTGGGCAGCTTGGAATTAAGCCATGACGCCATGAGTTCCATCTCCGGCATCCCCCATCTGTCTTGCAAATCTCCGCAAACACCTCGAGATGGAGAGACCATTCCCCCGGATGAAAGGATTGTCTGCTGAGGAAATCCGCTTCTTAGTTGTCCACACCCAGAATGTGGATCGCTGACAGCGAGCAGTTGTGGGCCTCCGCCCATTCCAGAATCCGAGATACTTCCCTAATTGCTAGGGAGCTCCTCGTTCTCCTCCTGATGGTTGATGTAAGCCACCGAGGTTATGTTGTCTAATTGGAATCTGATAAATTGGGACGAACCCAGAAGAGGCAAAGCCTTCAGAGCATTGAAGATCGCTCAAAGATCCAAAATGTTGATAGGGAGGAGAGATTCCTCTCGAGTACACAGGCCCTGTGCCTGCCTGGCACCTCAAACAGCTCCCCATCCTGATAGACTTGCGTCCGTAGTCACAATCTCCCAGGATGGTCTCAAAAAGGATGATCCCTTGGGACAGGTGATCTGGACAGAGCAACCAAGAGAGCGATTCTCTCGACCGGTTGTCCAGAGAAATCTGTTGAGACAGATCTGAATAATCGCCGTTCCACTGTCTCAGCATGCACAGCTGAAGAGGTCTGAGATGGAATCTGGCAAAAGGAATGATGTCCATGCTGGACACCATGAGAACAATCACCTCCATACACCAAGCCACAGAGGGCCTTAAGGAGGTCTGGAGGGCAAGACAAGCTGAAGTTAACTTGTAACGTCTCTGATCTGTAAGGAATAGCCTCATGGATATGGAGTCTATTATAGTACCCAGGAATTCCACCCTGGTACTGGGAACAAGAGAACTCTTCTCTAAGTTTATCTTCCATCCATGAGATCGAAGAAGAAATAGAAGAGCTTTCGTCCAAGTATGGCACTACTGCTATACCTCTGATTCTGGCCACTGCAAGCAGAGCCCCTAGAACCTTTGTAAAAACTCTTGGAGCAGTAGACCAAGCGGAAGTGCAATAAACAGGAAGTGCTGGTCCAGGAACGCAAACCTTAGGAACTTGAAGTGTTCCTTGTGTATTGGAACGTGAAGGTAAGCATCCTTCAGATCTATCGTGGTCATGAACTGTCCTTCCTGAACTAAGGGAAGAATGGACCTTATTGTCTCCATCTTGAATGAGGTGACAGCTAGGAGTTTGTTTAAGCACTTTAGGTCCAGAATCGGGCGGAAAATTCCCTCCTTCTGTGGGACCACAAAAAGGTTTGAGTAGTATCCTAGACCTATATCTGCAAGAAGTACCGGTACAATAACTCCCAGGGAGGAGAGATCCCTCACGCACCCCAGAAAGGCTTCTCGTTCTTCTGGCCTTAAAGACAGGTTTGACAAGAGGAATCTGCCCCTGGGTGGATGAGACTTGAAAGCTATCCGGTATCCGTGAGAGATGACCTCCAGGACCCACGGGTCTTGCACGTCCCCAAACCAAGCGTCCGAAAAGAGCGATAGTCTGCCCCCTACCAGATCCATAGCCGGATCAGGGGCCGCCCCTTCATGCTGACTTTGTCTCAGCAGGCTTCTTGTTTTGTTAGGACTTATTCCAGGACTGAGCCGGCTTCCAAGTCCCCTTGGATTGCTCTGGCTTTGTGGAGGGCTGCTGACGTTGGGATTTATCCGAACAAAAGGAACGAAAATTAGGACCTTGTCCATTAGGTTTTTTCTTTTTATCCTGCAGTAAAAAGGCACCTTTGCCTCCCGTAACTGTGGAGATAATTGAGTCCAGGCCTGGACCAAATAGGATCTTTCCCTTAAATGGGAGGGAAAGAAGTCTTGACTTCAAAGTCATGTCCGCAGGCCAGGACTTCAGCCAGAGTGCTCTGCGGGCTTGAGCAGAAAAACCTGAAGCCTTAGCATTCAGGCGAATAATCTGCATATTTGCATCACAAATAAAAGAATTAGCCACCCTTAAAGGGACATTATACACTCATTTTTTCTTTGCATAAATGTTTTGTAGATAATCTATTTATATAGCCCATAAAGTTTTTTTTTTAAATTAATGTATAGTTTTGCTTATTTTTAAATAACATTGCTCTGATTTTCAGACTCCTAACCAAGCCCCAAAGTTTTATGTGAATACGCTCGACTACCTACTCCAGCTTGCTCCTGTTTGTGTAAAGGGTCTTTTCATATGCAAAAGAAGGGGGAGGGGGGGAGTGTCTTATTTGCCACTTGCAGTGGGCATTCCAGCTACCTTTTCAACAGAGCAAAACTGACAGCTTCTAAGTAAGTTTTTAAACAGTTTTATACTGGATTTTTATATCAGTATCTGTGCATATTATTCTTTATAGTAGTGTCTATTACATGCAGTTATATGAAAATGAGTGTATACTGTCCCTTTAAGGCCTTAATTCTTTACTGGATTATGTCGAGGGGACTCTCCACCCCAATCAACTCAGATAAGGAGTAGCACCAGTGGGTAGCCGCTCCAGCAACCGCAGCAACAGTCGCTGCCGGTTGAAACAAATATCCTGTATGTTGAAACAACTTTCTTAACAGAGTTTCTATCTTCTTATCCACTGGCTCTTTAAACGACAAACTATCCTCAAGCAGGATAGTAGTACGTTTAGCAAGCGTGGAGATAGCGCCATCCACCTTGGGGATGGAACCGCACAACTCCAATTGAGAGTCCGGAACCAGTAATCATTTTTTTTTTTTTTTTTAAAGTTTCAAAAGACTTTATTTGTTATTCAAAGAAAGAACATTACAGAAACGGGAATCATTTTTTAAAGGAAGAAGGGGAAAATGAAGAACCAATTCTTTCCCATTCATTCTTAATAAATGTTCGCCATATTTACAGGAACCGGGAAAGTCTGTGGTACAACCCTGTCTTTGCAGACCCTATCTAATTTAGGAATCAAAGGTCCCTCAAGTAATTCAGGTTCTGGGAACTCTAAAGTAGCCAAAACTTCCTTTAGCAGAAAGCGTAAATGTTCAATCCTTAATCTAAAGTCTGGTTCCTCCGCAGCTGGAGGCTTAAAGGCAGCAGATTCCGACCCAGAGAGAGCATCATCTGAAGTATTGGAGGCGTCTTCATCAGCGGATAATCTTGTATCAGATAAATCCAATAAGCTAGTAGATGACCCTGGGAAGGATAGCAATATTTGACCTTTCGCTTGCGAGGTAAAGCACTAAAGGCCGCAGACACTGCCGTTTGTAACTGCTCAGTAAAGTCTGGCGGTAAAAGGGCCCCTCAAGATAGAGGATTAGGAGTGCTACAGGACGCTGCATGTGTATTAGGAGATGACTGTAGGGTGCGCACCTCGCGGGACGGAGACTCCTCAGAGGTGGACGGCTCAGTGGTACTAAACATATTAACTTTCTTTGACATGATTACATTATCAAGGCATGTGGAACATAATTGAGCAGGCGGGTATACCACGGCCTCCTCACAATATAAACAGGTATTAGACTTGGGTAAAGAGTGAGTACCCTCTAACGCATCAGAATCCTCCATAGCTTGCGCTTATAAAGCAGACTATTGAGTAATGAGATTTACACCCCCAGCTTTATACCCCCAATGGCCGGGGCACTCACCACCTATGACCCAGGCCAAAACAGAGAAACCGCTTCTTCCAAGATAAACCGTCAAGAAAGAGGAAACAGTGTGACCACACCCGGTCACGTGGTGCGCAATGCAGGACCGCCCCTGCTATAGGAAAAAGAGCGCCAAGCCCTTTTAGCCTGCACAGCTTACAGAAAACTAAAGTGAAAACCTGTACGTTCCAACATCTGCCTGAGCCTCATCTCACACATGTCTCAGCATAATCATAATAAAATAAATTATGTGATTAAACCCCCCTGTTCAATAATCCCCCTCCGGAGATATTAACCCTTTATTCCATACAGATAAAAGGAGCCACACTGTGACCCTGCCTTCTTGCGTTACCATATGTGTACAAAACAATTAAACAATCTTACCGGAATCTATGCCGTGGAACAGAAACACAGCCTCTCAAGTTTGACAGTCTTGTAGCATCGCTCCTGACATGGACTTGAGTAATGGAAGCACGCAGTGAAAATCGTCAACACTGATTGCTTAGGAGCTGTTAATACGAGGCTGGACGGATTCGCAGAAAGACTCTCCCTGCATCTCCAGACTCTAAGATTCGTCAATGCTCTCACTGGGAGGCTGACAAGACTACTTAAAACTCCAATCCCATTTCGAAGGGCAGATATCCCTCATAAGGAACTACTCCGTATCTTCTGACACTTCTCTGCCAACCTTCTGTGAAGAAAGGCAAAAAATGACTGGGATATGAGGGAAGTGGGGGGAGTATTTGAGCCTTTGGCTGGGGTGTTTTTGCCTCCTCCTGGTGGCCAGGTTCAGTATTTCCCAACAGTAAGGAATGATGCCGTGGACTCTCCTCATATTATTTCTGGTTTCCTGCGGCATTCAAACATATAATTTGAGGGTCGTGAACCCGTATTTAAACACAGTGCATGCTCAGAGGCGGTGGTGTGCATTGTTTCTGAAGATGTAATTTGTGTCATACAAGCCAATGCTGACTTTTTTTTTTAAAGCAGTGGTGTTTGAATACTGGTGCCCTCACAGGATATATGAGTATGCTCAGGAAAAACAGTAATAACTTTTATGAGAAGCATTTTTGCTAATGGAAGTGTACTGCAAAAATGTATTTCAAACTGAGATGCACCTATGCACAATTAATTTTTGTCCTTTCTACACCTTTAATGTGACCTTGAGCTTTCATGCTCATCTAAGTTCTTACATCAGGGACAAATGGTGGTTCCAGTATGTAGGCTTCCAGGCGCTTGAAGTTAATGTTCTTAAAAATGGGGTGCTGCTTCACACCACTGGCACCATCTCCTTTGCTGCCCAGCCTCTGTTTTGGATCTTTAGTGAGTAACTAAGAAGAAACAGGTCTCATTAAGCAGAAAACAGATCCTTTAATAAATTATTTAACACAATGTTATAAACATGTTTAAAACCATAGATAAGACATCTACATTTGAAGACAAAATATCACCAATGCCATTTTCTTTTTTTTAATTGGACAGAGCTAAAATAATTGAAAATCTAAAAACAAGCAAATGATTAATAATTACAGCAATTCAATTTCTTCACACTCAAAATGTACTGGTTTTTATATAGTATCGTCTTTATATAGTATTGTTCCCAATAGTGTTTGGACTCTTCACCTTATTATAGTCTCATCTGCTTGCTGAATTCAGCTGCCATGGTAGAACATATTTAACCTGGTATGCAAAACCTCGCCGCTCAGGCGAGATATTCTAAGAAGTCTCATCCATAAGGCGAGGACCTTAAAACATTTTTTAGAAACCCAAATTTTAACTTGAGAAATGTTTATGTAGCTATGTATTGCTCTTTATGTGAAACGGAGACTCCTACATTACAACGGGGAAATAAACAGGCACTACACAGGGGTACTGTAAAAATTGTAAAACATCCAGGTTTTTTTAGACACTTAAAAAACCAGCAAACGCTAAGAGCACATACAAACCAAAAAGTGAGGCAGACAGACAGTAGGCACAATGTCTAACGCGTTTCACGTCCCCTAGTGGCACTTATTCATAGTCATAACAGATACACTGAACAGGCCCTCTTTAAAGAGCCAACCTGCATGTGATAGGCTAACATACGGTCAAGGTGCACAGGTAATTAAACCATATAGGTAAATAAATAGCAGGTGATAGTGGTACTTGATAAAGAATTTTACTTCCAAGAGGCACACAGACAGTTGTCTGATACAAATGTATATCAAAGATTGCCCTGTAGCCCGCATAATAAATACAAACGTGACCTAGAGCAGTTAGTCTATGAGGGAGTAACGGAGTATTCATGGGAAACGATATTGATAATTTGGTCCCCAAAAATCCATTTGTACCCATTTTTACAATGCCCCCAAGGTTCACAAGAACTGCCTACATCCCCGGGAAGACCTATAGTCTTGTGGGTGTGCTCTCTGTTTGAGCCTTTGGGGGCATGGTTAGATGGCATACTCCAACCCTTAGCGAGAAAACAATTGTCATACCTTAGGGATAGTGCCCATGTATTACAATCCCTAGATTCTGTAGTATGGGACAATAGTGTTTCCTGGGTTGTGATTGATGTATGTTCTCTGTATACGTGTATCCCACAGAATCTTGGCATCCAGGCTGTCGAGTTCTTCTTGGAAAGACAAATGAGCTTGGAAACTACAATCAAGCACTATATAGGAGATGTCTTGAGATTCTTACTCTCTCAAAATTATTTATTATTTGATATTGGTATTTATTTTAACCGAATCTGTGGTACAGCTATGGGGGCAAAATTTGCCCCCACATTTGCTAATTTGTATGTGTCCTGGTGGGAACATATACACATGTACAGTGTTCAAAATCCTTGGCTTGAGGACATTCTTTTATATGTTCGCTCCATCGATGACCTGTTGGTCATTGTAAAGAAACCCTTAACAACTTCATGTCTTAAGGAAATAAAAATGCACTTCATCTTCAGTTTACCGGTTCATATAGTCGATATGAGGTTAACTATCTTGATTTTACTATTCAGATTTGCAACAATGAAATTATTACTAAAACATTTTGCAAGCCTACGGCGGGTAACACTATACTTCACGCTACTTCTCAACATCCTGGCCATCTTATCAAGGCTATATCAAGAGGCCAATTCATCAGGCTGAGTTGAAATACAAAGTCAGATAAAGTATAGGATACCCAGTCAGTAGAATTAAAAGACAGGCTAATATGCAGAGGCTATAAAAAAGGCCCTTTAGAAAAATGTTGAAATGAAATAAAAATGTATGCTAGGAGTCAAAGTAAAAGCCAAATGCACGTCAGCACTAATCAAAATTCCACATTTAAAGACTCTATAGTATTTAGAACTGAATACTCTCAGCAGTATAATACAATCACAAAGATTCTCAAGAAACATCTTCACATTCTCTTAGGAGATGACATTCTAAAACCATATGTAAAAAATGTCAAATTCGTTCCAAAGAAGTTTAAAACACTTGCCCAAAGTCTTTCCTCAAGTATGGTAGTATGTGATAAGGTTCCAAAACAAAATTGGTTAAGCAAAAAGGGTAACTTCAGATGTGGGAAACGAAATTGCCATATGTATCCCCATGTATCTTTGGGTAACAACTTTGTTAGCAGTTTCACTAGGCAACAATGAGATTAATTTCTATGCAAATTGTGGTACATTTGTAATTTACCTTTTAACCTGTAACCTATGCCAATGCCAATATACAGGACAAACGTCCAGAGAGATTAGGAAAGGGTTTGGGGAACATACCAGAGATGTAAAAAATCACAACAAAGATTCTGCGGTGGTTAATCATTTCAATGGGTACCACTTTACCAATATAGTAGATATGACAATTCAAATCATTGATATAGCGACTATCCCTACTAGAGGGGGGAATAGATTTGAGATCTTAAAGAAAAAAGAACTGTTCCGGATGTTAAAATTAAAAACATGTCTTCCTATGGGTATGAATAGGGAATGTGACTACTTTATTGATAACTAACTTTATTAGTTTTTTCTTTGCCTCCTTTATAAATAAAATGTTTTGATATTTATATATTATTTTCTAATTTAGTGATGTCATTTTCCCTATTTATAAAAACCTAGGTTATCCATTATTTACATACTATCTGAGTGATATGGTTGGTTATTGGTGATCATATATCAATACTAACCTTAGTGTTATTTATACCTGCTATAAGAGCAAATTATTGCATTCAGAATAAATGTTTATTGTTTGTATTTGGTCTATTACACTTTCAGGAGTAGGTAATTTCAATTTATCTTTGCTAATTTTCAGATAGTGTCTATTTTCCAGCAACGATTTTAGTAAATTCTGATGAGGATGTCAAATTTTCCTACGTGTTATATGTCAAAATAGTGTGACTTGAAATTATGTGGATCTGTTTCTTTTAATATTTTTGTACACTTGTTTGCCTATAGTTGGAGAGCACACCTGCAATTTATTTACCTATATGGTTTAATTACCTGTGCACCTTGGCCGTATATTAGCCTACCACATGCAGGTTGGCTCTTTAAAGAGGATTTGTTCAATGCATCTGTTATGTCTATGAATAAGCGCCACTAGGGGGCGCAAAACGCGTCAGTTGTTGTGCCTACTGTCTGTCTCACTTTTTGGCTTGTATGTGCTCTTAGCGTTTGTTGTTTTTTTAAGTGTATAAACAAACCTGGATGTTTTACAATTTTTACAGTTCCCCTGTGTAGTGTCTGCTTATTTCCCTGTTGCATCAAGGCTTCTGTGGCTTGATTCCGCCACTGCTACGGCTCTCCGTGACAGTGGGAGGTCTGTGGATAACCTTTACTAGCGATTCATTTCTGCTGTTGGGGCTAAGAGGATCGGAAGTAGCTTGGACCAGTGCGCTCTGTCTGTATCAGTGAAGACTCCTACATTGCAAAACTAGGTCTAAAAAAAAATTACAAAGGTTTTTAAGCAATTTCTCTTCATGCCGGCTAGATTTGAATATCAGGCCCTTAGAGAGGAGAAGAAACAAGATTGTCTTTAAACATTACGCTAGGGAAAACAGGAGCAGGCAGATGTTAGTGAGGATCTCTCTGAAAAACCATAATACTTAAGAGAATATATGCAAAAAATACAAGTTCTATAATGAAGCCACAAACATATCACAATGAACCACTCACATGGCAAATAGCAGCAAGTGTCAACCTTACTTTACAATCGGTGGTGTCATGATACAATCATGTGGAGTAGTTGATACCTGGATTGGCTAACCCGCAGTGGTGGTATGGTGGTATTGTGGTCTCAGCCTGGAAAGGGTTAATGTGAATTGCTTTTTCTTTGTGTGAAATCTGTTTTCAGAAAAGCTGTAAGCCGAGACCCCCCCCCCCCCCCTTAGCCTGTCACAGGTCTGAGGTGGAGTGTTCTTTGTGTAACTGTGTAGGAATTTAAGAAGTTTCAAGACCACCCCCCTCACTTGGAGACTGATACTGGGAGCTAAGACGTGTTGCATTGGCTGAACTCGTCATAAATTATAACAAGGGTGGTGTGTTTGACAAGACAAAGAAACTGAGTTTTAAACTTGATGTAACAGAAAGGCTGGGGTAGAATTGCCATGAGACCCAAGCCACTAACATCACACAGCAGTTCTTCACATATCTAGAGGAACTTGGTAATAAGTTGGATATTGCAATTCTATTATTTTTATGTCCCATTTTCTTTCATTTTCTTTTCAACTTTGCAACTGTATGTTATTTTTATAGTCTTTATAATTTCACACTGTGTAACCTGTATTGATATTTTTGGTATTAAACACATAGAAAAAAACATTTTGTCTTTGGGCTCTAATATCTGAATTAACACTTATGTTGAGACAAGGTTAAAGGCACGTTACCTAATTGTTAAATTGTGTTAGTTTTTGGGGGTCCCAAAACGCTCCTTTAATTTAGAAGCTTTGGTGGTGGCAGAAATGGTTAATTAGAGCAGTGTGGACCGGATTTGGGGGTTAATGTGGTGTCCCTTTTAACGTCCTTTAGTAGAGTTACAAGGTTAAGGTAACCAGAGCTGTGTGCATTTAACCCCTTCATGTCCACACTCTATTGTGACGTTGAAAAGGTTTGATTAAAAACAGAATTTATGTTTACCTGATAAATTACTTTCTCCAACGGTGTGTCCGGTCCACGGCGTCATCCTTACTTGTGGGATATTCTCCTCCCCAACAGGAAATGGCAAAGAGCCCAGCAAAGCTGGTCACATGATCCCTCCTAGGCTCCGCCTACCCCAGTCATTCGACCGACGTTAAGGAGGAATATTTGCATAGGAGAAACCATATGAAACCGTGGTGACTGTAGTTAAAGAAAATAAATTATCAGACCTGATTAAAAAAACCAGGGCGGGCCGTGGACCGGACACACCGTTGGAGAAAGTAATTTATCAGGTAAACATAAATTCTGTTTTCTCCAACATTGGTGTGTCCGGTCCACGGCGTCATCCTTACTTGTGGGAACCAATACCAAAGCTTTAGGACACGGATGATGGGAGGGAGCAAATCAGGTCACCTAGATGGAAGGCACCACGGCTTGCAAAACCTTTCTCCCAAAAATAGCCTCAGAAGAAGCAAAAGTATCAAACTTGTAAAATTTGGTAAAAGTGTGCAGTGAAGACCAAGTCGCTGCCCTACATATCTGATCAACAGAAGCCTCGTTCTTGAAGGCCCATGTGGAAGCCACAGCCCTAGTGGAATGAGCTGTGATTCTTTCGGGAGGCTGCCGTCCGGCAGTCTCGTAAGCCAATCTGATGATGCTTTTAATCCAAAAAGAGAGAGAGGTAGAAGTTGCTTTTTGACCTCTCCTTTTACCGGAATAAACAACAAACAAGGAAGATGTTTGTCTAAAATCCTTTGTAGCATCTAAATAGAATTTTAGAGCGCGAACAACATCCAAATTGTGCAACAAACGTTCCTTCTTCGAAACTGGTTTCGGACACAGAGAAGGTACGATAATCTCCTGGTTAATGTTTTTGTTAGAAACAACTTTTGGAAGAAAACCAGGTTTAGTACGTAAAACCACCTTATCTGCATGGAACACCAGATAAGGAGGAGAACACTGCAGAGCAGATAATTCTGAAACTCTTCTAGCAGAAGAAATTGCAACCAAAAACAAAACTTTCCAAGATAATAACTTAATATCAACGGAATGTAAGGGTTCAAACGGAACCCCCTGAAGAACTGAAAGAACTAAGTTGAGACTCCAAGGAGGAGTCAAAGGTTTGTAAACAGGCTTGATTCTAACCAGAGCCTGAACAAAGGCTTGAACATCTGGCACAGCTGCCAGCTTTTTGTGAAGTAACACAGACAAGGCAGAAATCTGTCCCTTCAGGGAACTTGCAGATAATCCTTTTTCCAATCCTTCTTGAAGGAAGGATAGAATCTTAGGAATCTTAACCTTGTCCCAAGGGAATCCTTTAGATTCACACCAACAGATATATTTTTTCCAAATTTTGTGGTAAATCTTTCTAGTTACAGGCTTTCTGGCCTGAACAAGAGTATCGATAACAGAATCTGAGAACCCTCGCTTCGATAAGATCAAGCGTTCAATCTCCAAGCAGTCAGCTGGAGTGAGACCAGATTCGGATGTTCGAACGGACCTTGAACAAGAAGGTCTCGTCTCAAAGGTAGCTTCCATGGTGGAGCCGATGACATATTCACCAGATCTGCATACCAAGTCCTGCGTGGCCACGCAGGAGCTATCAAGATCACCGACGCCCTTTCCTGATTGATCCTGGCTACCAGCCTGGGGATGAGAGGAAACGGCGGGAATACATAAGCTAGTTTGAAGGTCCAAGGTGCTACTAGTGCATCCACTAGAGCCGCCTTGGGATCCCTGGATCTGGACCCGTAGCAAGGAACTTTGAAGTTCTGACGAGAGGCCATCAGATCCATGTCTGGAATGCCCCACAGTTGAGTGACTTGGGCAAAGATTTCCGGATGGAGTTCCCACTCCCCCGGATGCAATGTCTGACGACTCAGAAAATCCGCTTCCCAATTTTCCACTCCTGGGATGTGGATAGCAGACAGGTGGCAGGAGTGAGACTCCGCCCATAGAATGATTTTGGTCACTTCTTCCATCGCCAGGGAACTCCTTGTTCCCCCCTGATGGTTGATGTACGCAACAGTTGTCATGTTGTCTGATTGAAACCGTATGAACTTGGCCCTCGCTAGCTGAGGCCAAGCCTTGAGAGCATTGAATATCGCTCTCAGTTCCAGAATATTTATCGGTAGAAGAGATTCTTCCCGAGACCAAAGACCCTGAGCTTTCAGGGATCCCCAGACCGCGCCCCAGCCCATCAGACTGGCGTCGGTCGTGACAATGACCCACTCTGGTCTGCGGAAGGTCATCCCTTGTGACAGGTTGTCCAGGGACAGCCACCAACGGAGTGAGTCTCTGGTCCTCTGATTTACTTGTATCCTCGGAGACAAGTTTGTATAGTCCCCATTCCACTGACTGAGCATGCACAGTTGTAATGGTCTTAGATGAATGCGCGCAAAAGGAACTATGTCCATTGCCGCTACCATCAAACCTATCACTTCCATGCACTGCGCTATGGAAGGAAGAGGAACGGAATGAAGTATCCGACAAGAGTCTAGAAGTTTTGTTTTTCTGGCCTCTGTCAGAAAAATCCTCATTTCTAAGGAGTCTATTATTGTCCCCAAGAAGGGAACCCTTGTTGACGGAGATAGAGAACTCTTTTCCACGTTCACTTTCCATCCGTGAGATCTGAGAAAGGCCAGGACAATGTCCGTGTGAGCCTTTGCTTGAGGAAGGGACGACGCTTGAATCAGAATGTCGTCCAAGTAAGGTACTACAGCAATGCCCCTTGGTCTTAGCACAGCTAGAAGGGACCCTAGTACCTTGGTGAAAATCCTTGGAGCAGTGGCTAATCCGAAAGGAAGCGCCACGAACTGGTAATGCTTGTCCAGGAATGCGAACCTTAGGAACCGATGATGTTCCTTGTGGATAGGAATATGTAGATACGCATCCTTTAAATCCACCGTGGTCATGAATTGACCTTCCTGGATGGAAGGAAGAATTGTTCGAATGGTTTCCATTTTGAACGATGGAACCTTGAGAAACTTGTTTAAGATCTTGAGATCTAAGATTGGTCTGAACGTTCCCTCTTTTTTGGGAACTATGAACAGATTGGAGTAGAACCCCATCCCTTGTTCTCCTAATGGAACAGGATGAATCACTCCCATTTTTAACAGGTCTTCTACACAACGTAAGAATGCCTGTCTTTTTATGTGGTCTGAAGACAACTGAGACCTGTGGAACCTCCCCCTTGGGGGAAGCCCCTTGAATTCCAGAAGATAACCTTGGGAGACTATTTCTAGCGCCCAAGGATCCAGAACATCTCTTGCCCAAGCCCGAGCGAAGAGAGAGAGTCTGCCCCCCACCAGATCCGGTCCCGGATCGGGGGCCAACATTTCATGCTGTCTTGGTAGCAGTGGCAGGTTTCTTGGCCTGCTTTCCCTTGTTCCAGCCTTGCATTGGTCTCCAAGCTGGCTTGGCTTGAGAAGTATTACCCTCTTGCTTAGAGGACGTAGCACTTTGGGCTGGTCCGTTTCTACGAAAGGGACGAAAATTAGGTTTATTTTTGGCCTTGAAAGGCCGATCCTGAGGAAGGGCATGGCCCTTACCCCCAGTGATATCAGAGATAATCTCTTTCAAGTCAGGGCCAAACAGCGTTTTCCCCTTGAAAGGAATGTTAAGTAGCTTGTTCTTGGAAGACGCATCAGCTGACCAAGATTTCAACCAAAGCGCTCTGCGCGCCACAATAGCAAACCCAGAATTCTTAGCCGCTAACCTAGCCAATTGCAAAGTGGCATCTAGGGTGAAAGAATTAGCCAATTTGAGAGCATTGATTCTGTCCATAATCTCCTCATAAGGAGGAGAATCACTATCGACCGCCTTTACCAGCTCATCGAACCAGAAACACGCGGCTGTAGTGACAGGGACAATGCATGAAATTGGTTGTAGAAGGTAACCCTGCTGAACAAACATCTTTTTAAGTAAACCTTCTAATTTTTTATCCATAGGATCTTTGAAAGCACAACTATCTTCTATGGGTATAGTGGTGCGTTTGTTTAAAGTGGAAACCGCTCCCTCGACCTTGGGGACTGTCTGCCATAAGTCCTTTCTGGGGTCGACCATAGGAAACAATTTTTTAAATATGGGGGGAGGGACGAAAGGAATACCGGGCCTTTCCCATTCTTTATTTACAATGTCCGCCACCCGCTTGGGTATAGGAAAAGCTTCTGGGAGCCCCGGGACCTCTAGGAACTTGTCCATTTTACATAGTTTCTCTGGGATGACCAACTTGTCACAATCATCCAGAGTGGATAATACCTCCTTAAGCAGAATGCGGAGATGTTCCAACTTAAATTTAAACGTAATCACATCAGGTTCAGCTTGTTGAGAAATGTTCCCTGAATCAGTAATTTCTCCCTCAGACAAAACCTCCCTGGCCCCATCAGACTGGTTTAGGGGCCCTTCAGAACCATTATTATCAGCGTCGTCATGCTCTTCAGTATCTAAAACAGAGCAGTCGCGCTTACGCTGATAAGTGTGCATTTTGGCTAAAATGTTTTTGACAGAATTATCCATTACAGCCGTTAATTGTTGCATAGTAAGGAGTATTGGCGCGCTAGATGTACTAGGGGCCTCCTGAGTGGGCAAGACTCATGTAGACGAAGGAGGGAATGATGCAGTACCATGCTTACTCCCCTCACTTGAGGAATCATCTTGGGCATCATTGTCATTGTCACATAAATCACATTTATTTAAATGAGAAGGAACTCTGGCTTCCCCACATTCAGAACACAGTCTATCTGGTAGTTCAGACATGTTAAACAGGCATAAACTTGATAACAAAGTACAAAAAACGTTTTAAAATAAAACCGTTACTGTCACTTTAAATTTTAAACTGAACACACTTTATTACTGCAATTGCGAAAAAATATGAAGGAATTGCTCAAAATTCACCAAAATTTCACCACAGTGTCTTAAAGCCTTAAAAGTATTGCACCCCAAATTTGGAAGCTTTAACCCTTAAAATAACGGAACCGGAGCCGTTTTTAACTTTAACCCCTTTACAGTCCCTGGTGTCTGCTTTGCTGAGACCCAACCAAGCCCAAAGGGGAATACGATACCAAATGACGCCTTCAGAAAGTCTTTTCTATGTATCAGAGCTCCTCACACATGCGACTGCATGTCATGCCTCTCAAAAACAAGTGCGCAACACCGGCGCGAAAATGAGGCTCTGCCTATGATTTGTGAAAGCCCCTAAAGAGAAAGGTGTCTAAAAAAGTGCCTGCCGATATAAACTTATCAAAATACCCAGATTAAATGATTCCTCAAGGCTAAATATGTGTTAATAATGAATCGATTTAGCCCAGAAAAAGTCTACAGTCTTAATAAGCCCTTGTGAAGCCCTTATTTACAATCTTAATAAACATGGCTTACCGGATCCCATAGGGAAAATGACAGCTTCCAGCATTACATCGTCTTGTTAGAATGTGTCATACCTCAAGCAGCAAGAGACTGCTCACTGTTCCCCCAACTGAAGTTAATTCCTCTCAACAGTCCTGTGTGGAACAGCCATGGATTTTAGTAACGGTTGCTAAAATCATTTTCCTCATACAAACAGAAATCTTCATCTCTTTTCTGTTTCTGAGTAAATAGTACATACCAGCACTATTTTAAAATAACAAACTCTTGATTGAATAATAAAAACTACAGTTAAACACTAAAAAACTCTAAGCCATCTCCGTGGAGATGTTGCCTGTACAACGGCAAAGAGAATGACTGGGGTAGGCGGAGCCTAGGAGGGATCATGTGACCAGCTTTGCTGGGCTCTTTGCCATTTCCTGTTGGGGAGGAGAATATCCCACAAGTAAGGATGACGCCGTGGACCGGACACACCTATGTTGGAGAAATTAATATTTATCCAAAAGTATGCCATTTGTATGCTTTTTATGGGATCAATGCACCAGTGAAGGTTGCACATGTGCAGACATCCACACATAGGAGCATATTTATTAAAATGCGAGCGGACATGATACAATGTAGCGTATCATGTCCGCTGCACATCGATAAATGCCGACAGCATATGCTGTCAGCATTTATCATTGCACAAGCAGTTCACCAGAACTGCTTGTGCAATACTGCCCCCTGCAGATTCACGGCCAATAATCCGCTAGCAGGGGGTGTCAATCAACCTGATCGCATTTGATCGGGTTGATTTCTGTCCGTGGCCTCAGAGCAGGCGGACAAGTTATGGAGCAGCGGTCTCTAGACCACTGCTTCATAACTTTTGTTTTCATTCGGAGCTTGATAATTCGGCCCCATAGTCACAAGAATACCCAGATGTGCATTGGACTATTGTAGCAAGCATATACTTACCCGTGCTTACGCTCACTTTTACAAAGCGCTCACACAAACAGCTAGAGAAACATTATTTATTTGTTGGTGTAGGCACATACAATCTAGACTTCTGCATACTAAGGACCATCACAGGCCAAACCACAATGCAGTAAAGGTGTGGAAGTTGCTCAGAAGCAAATGCGACACATTCGCTCTGTGATGCTGAATACTACTGGCTTTGTTTCAGGTAGGAAGAAAGGAACCAAAAATAGTGGGTACTAAAGATGCCGCACGGCAAATAAAGCTCTTTGGGCATTACTAACAAAAGAAGGCTCTGTTAAAGAAATGAGTATATTCGGGTCTAGCTTACCCACTAGTCTGGTTTATATAAAGCTACTTTATGGTTTTCATTGCTACTGTTATTTCAATTACTTGGCTACTAAAGGATAATAAATAAGCAGGACAGAATTTTTTAGAGCCTTCTTATAATAGATGGACTACTGAGTGAAACCCGGAAACAGTATTACCATAGTATGTCTTGTATTGTGTACCATATTAGCTTTACGTAATATAATAATTCTACGCAAAGCAGCCTTGCACTGCCCCTCATTTTTCTCTATTTTGTTGAAAATATTAATTATTATTTGTCATCCACAATAAGAGAAGATAAACACTTGCTACCGTTCACCATGTAACTGGTTGTAATGTCCCCATGTTTTTCATTCTTAAAGGGACATTAAACAAATACATTTTATGCACCTCTAATTAGAAGTGCTGACATTTTGGAACCTAATTATGCAGTAACAGCTAAATTTCAACACGGCAGCAACCAAGACTAGAGAGAGGCGGGGCATAACCTCAATACCACACATATAAAATGTATTTAGTGTTTAATGTCACTTTATGTAATATCATATAAAGTCTCAGTAACACTTCTGTGTGTCTTATGTACAAAATTCTAGGTCTACATACAAACATATGGAAGGATAATCCAGTATTATTTCAGCAAGAAAAGGTTAAACAGATGAATATAAGAACACAGCCTAAGCCTTTAGTATGGTTAAAAGATCAGCTGCAATGTAAGAAAGTGCTAGTTCCAAAAGCATATATACATATCAGCCTGCGACAAAGGAAACTACAATAAGGGAAGTGAAATAATTGGTTTTAGACATATTTAGAATAAAACACAGTGTTTTCTGTAATAGCAAATAAAGGGAAAAAGCTAAATAAGTGGACCATGCAGTTCATATGTGTGGTCTTACCTAAGGGACACTAACTACAACTTTGGTTCTTGTAAGTAATTTCCAGTAGAAACATAACAGATCTAAAAGAACATTTTGCTCACATGGTTCAGCCAAAGAATAATGAGGAATAAAGGATCAAACCTGACAAACTCTATAATACATTTTCCAAATCTTCATTTAAAAACTCACCATCCTGCAGATTGCCTTGGCATCCTCTGAAAATTTCTCAGAATATTCCTCCTCATCTTCCTTAACCCGTCGGTCTACTTCCTCCCTTTTCACTTTTTCTTTCCGTTTCCTAAATGGCGACTGACCCTGAATCATCTCATAGATTAGACAGCCAAGTCCCCACCAATCAGGGCTGAATGTGTAACTTTCGTTGTTGATAACTTCTGGTGCTACGGAAAAAAAAACCTCTGTTTAATTTATTTATTTTAATTTTCCAGTTGGCACCGGCATATTGATGTAGCAATCACAAGTTGTATCTTGCATAGGAACATCACATAAGACCACATGTGAGGTTAAAGTGTTTGTTAAGTTTAATAACTAAGTGCCCGGTATCTAAAAATAATCTTAAAAACAGAGACACTTTTTTTCATTAAACTTTACAAAAAGACTTTTATTTGTTAAAATACTTACCTTTGTGTTATGGTAAACATAACGCCGATCCTTTACCCGCAGCTCCTGCTTTCTTTAGCAGATCAATGACAAATCCGGATTCCTCCAATTAATGTGTGCGCCCTCATTTGGCGTCCAGCTCGTGGGGCACGCAATGATTGGAGGAAGCCGGATCATCATTGATATTCTTATGAAAGCAGGAGCTGCAGGCGGAGGATCGTCGTTATGTTTACCATAACGCAAAGGTAAGTATTTTAACAAATAAAAGTCTTTGTAAAGTTTAATGAAAAAAAAAAAGTCTCTGTTTTTAAGATTACCGGGCACTTATTTATTAAACTTTACAATCACTTAAAAGGTCATGAAACCCAAAATATTTATTTCATAACTCAGATAGAGTATGCAGTTTTAATACACTTTCCAATTTACTTGTATTATTAAATAACCTTCGTTCCCTTTGTATCCTTTGTTGAAGTAGCAATAATGCACTACTGGGAGCTAGCTGAACATGTGGTGAGTCAATGACAAGAGGGATCTATGAAAAGAATATAGAGAGGCACGCACTCAACTGAGACAGAACAAAAGCTAGACAAATGCCCTTGCTTGTTTATAAGAACAGTACCACTCAGGGTGTAGTCTCTTTTAGCAAACTATGCCTCTCACAAAGAAGAAATATCCAGTAGCATATCAGTATGATCCTGCCCAATAACAATCCAGCCCCAAAATACCAGGCAATTCTCCTCTAAACAAAAGAAAACAACAAACCCCATACGTACGTTCCGGCCACGTCAGTGAGGTGCAGTTGCATATCTCTAGGGTATGTGTGCAAGGAGTCCATGCCTGGTTTCCCCTTTTACTGTTAGGGAGACCCAAGATCAATTTGCATACAAAAAGAATATAGAGACACACATATATGTACAGCTACCAATCAGCAGCTAGCACCCACTAGTGCATTGCTGCTCCTGAGACTACCTAGCTATGCTTATGTATACCTAGGTAAGAGAATGCAGCAAATTAGATAATGGAAGTATACTGTTAAAAATAGCATGCTCTATCTGAATCATGAATGTTTAATTTCTACTTTACTGTCCCTTTAACTACAGTGCAACCAGAAAGCTTTATGTTCACATCAATCTACAATCCATACCCCAATAATGACAAAGCAAAAAACAGATTTCTGATAACTTTGCAAATTTATTAAAAAGAAAAAAAGAAAAATCACATTGACAGGATTGTGTAGAGGCACAGATCTGGGGAAGGCTTCAGTAACTGCATTAAAGGTTTCCAAGAGCACAGTGAACTCCATAATTCTTAAATGGAAGGATTACCTAAAGCTGGCCGTCCGGACAAACTGACCAAGAACCCGATGGTCACTCCAGAGATCATAGAGGAGGATTGGAGAAAGGTGCAGAAGGACAACTATCACTGCAACACTCAACTGATCTGGGCTTTACAGTAGAGTGACCAGGAGCCGGCCTATTTTAGGTTCAGCACCCTGGATAGCGCTCACTTATTGGTGGCTACATTTAGCCACCAATAAGCAAGTGTAACCCAGGTCCTGAACCAAAAATAGGCCGGCTCCTAAACTTTACATTACTGCTTTTTAAATAAAGATAGCAAAAGAAAGAAGAAAAATTGATAATAGGAGTAAATTAGAAAGTTGCTTAAAAATGCATTTTTATAAACAAAACATCTGTGCATAGTTACTGATAATGTTTAATAAACTATGTACACATACTGCACAATCATAAATTTAGTTTTATAAACATATATACATGTATAAAAATATATAAATTCTATATATCAGTGTATTTGTATAAAAAGACCTACCCATATAACCTACTGTCCCTACTCGTCCTCGAATAGACTCTCCTTCAGGTATTTGCACAGCTAAACCAAGATCCGATATCCTGATGTGTCCTGTTTGATAAGCAAAATCACATGAACTCTGGTACAGAACAAGTCAATGCAGATCATTTTGTTAAATTAGATAATGTTTACCTACCACGATCATCCAGTAGGATATTTTCAGGCTTCAAATCTCTGAAATAAATACAAATTAAGTGTAAAAGAAAAGAGAAATTGCCTGGATACATAGAAACAGTCACATGAGTATTTTAATGGGTGAAAAAGAAAATGGATCTATCTTTAGGTAAGAGTAAAAAACCAGATTGGGAGAACTCTTATCATTTTTTATCCATGAGTACACTGTCATTCATCCACTGAATTAAATTACAAAAAGAGCACAGGTGATTTTTTATGCAATCTATATTTCACAATTATTTAAAGGGATAGTGTACTTAAAGAATTGTATTGTTTAAAAAGATAGATATCCCTTTATTACCCATTCCCCAGTTTTGCATGACCAACGCTGTTATATTAATACACTTTTTACCTTTGTGATTACCTTGTATCTAAGCCTCTGAAGAATTGCCTCTTATCTCAGCTCTTTTGACAGACTTGTATTTTAGTAAATCAGTGCTGACTTATAAATAACTGAATGGTATCTAGATTGCACACATGAACTAGCAGTGTCTTTGAAAAACGGTCAAAATGCACTGGGATAAGAGGCGGCCTTCAACAGCTTAGAAATTAATTTGACCCTAAATGAGTTTAGCTTTCAACCATGAATACCAAGAGAACAAAGCAAATAAGAAAGTTGTTTAAAATTGCATGCCCTATCTGAATCATTAATTTTGACTTGACTGTCCCTTAAAGTGCAACCACCATAATGAATAGAATATACTTTTAAAACAAAAAACAAAGACTAAAAGTAGCGCACTGTGCTGTATGCTCACCTGTAAACAATTCTCTCCCTCTGCAAATCTTCCAGCCCACAGCTAAGTTCTGCAGCGTAGAACACTGCTCGCTGCTCGTCAAAACCGGGGTTTCCCATGTTGTATATGTGAAACTTTAGATCCCCACCGTTCATAATGGTTAATACTAAGCACAGAGCATCCTTTGTTTCATACGTGTACGCTAAACTAACCTAAAAACACAAATGGATACAATAAAAGTATTTAGAGATTAATCCCCAAACAGAAAATTGCAAAATCAGTGTCAAAGCTAAAGACAACAGAAAATATGATGCACCTATATCAAATAAGATTACAATTATTCTTTATTTATGTGTCTCTTTACCCAATTTAAGGGAATATTAAACAGTGCTCCTTTGGTAAAAATAAATATGTTAAAGTAAATATAAAACAAAAAAGAAACACTGTAGCCTCGTTAGGCGATCCTAATATCTCAGTCTAAGATAAACCTTCCTGCAAAAGCCGCCTTTTCCTTGTAGGGCTGTGATAGGAAGCACAAATGTAGTGTAAAAAAATAAATAAAAGGTAAAATCCATTTAAATAAATGAATAATACATATTGCAATGATTTCTATTAAGTTTAAGCAACTGCTTAGTGCTTTTTTTATTACAACAATGAAACAGACTTTAAAGTGATGGTAAATCCAAGCGTTTAACAAATGGTAAGATTTACCATCACTAAAAATAATAATTTATTTAAAAAAAGGTGCTAAACCAACCCTGTCGCTGCGCACGGCACAGCGCTCTTCTACTAATAAGGTGACGTTTGCACCTCTAAATCAATCGATGTGCTAACATACAGAACAATGTCCGTTGACACGCACGGTTATTGGTGCGTGTCAAGAAGAGCGCTGTGCCGTGGGTGGCCGGAGGCTCTGACTTTAGCGCTGCCGCGGCACAGACAAGGTGAGTTTAGCGCTTTTTTTTAAAACTATTTTATTTGAGGTTCATTTGAAGGCATACAACATCATAAACAAAGAGTAGATTCACCTGACACATGAGATACAATTTCAGTTTCACAGAAGGTACAAACAATAAAATAAACAAAGAAGAAACATAGAGCTAATATAAATGTGTCATGTAAACCTCATATAGGTAGGATGTCAATCACCTAGAAACCTTCTAAATTACGCAATAGGCTACTGTTGGACCTCCAGAAGAAAAAGAAAATATTAAAACAAAAGAAGGTAACTGAAAATAGGAGACCACTTATGGATCTCAATGAGAAACATAATTTATGCTTACCTGATAAATTCCTTTCTTCTGTAGTGTGATCAGTCCACGGGTCATCATTACTTCTGGGATATTACTCCTCCCCAACAGGAAGTGCAAGAGGATTCACCCAGCAGAGCTGTATATAGCTCCTCCCCTCTACGTCACTCCCAGTCATTCGACCAAGGACCAACGAGAAAGGAAAAGCCAAGGGTGAAGTGGTGACTGGAGTATAAATTAAAAAATATTTACCTGCCTTAAAAACAGGGCGGGCCGTGGACTGATCACACTACAGAAGAAAGGAATTTATCAGGTAAGCATAAATTATGTTTTCTTCTGTTAAGTGTGATCAGTCCACGGGTCATCATTACTTCTGGGATACCAATACCAAAGCAAAAGTACACGGATGACGGGAGGGATAGGCAGGCTCTTTATACAGACACTGCCTGAAGAACCTTTCTCCCAAAAATAGCCTCCGATGAAGCAAAAGTGTCAAATTTGTAAAATTTGGAAAAAGTATGAAGCGAAGACCAAGTTGCAGCCTTGCAAATCTGTTCAACAGAGGCCTCATTCTTGAAGGCCCAAGTGGAAGCCACAGCTCTAGTAGAATGAGCTGTAATTCTTTCAGGAGGCTGCTGTCCAGCAGTCTCATAAGCTAAACGAATTATGCTACGAAGCCAAAAAGAAAGAGAGGTAGCAGAAGCTTTTTGACCTCTCCTCTGCCCAGAGTAAATGACAAACAGAGAAGACGTTTGTCGAAATTCCTTAGTTGCCTGTAAGTAAAATTTTAGAGCACGGACTACATCCAGGTTGTGCAGTAGACGTTCCTTCTTTGAAGAAGGATTTGGGCATAAAGAAGGAACAACAATCTCTTGATTGATATTCCTGTTAGTAACTACCTTAGGTAAGAACCCAGGTTTAGTACGCAGGACAACCTTATCCGAATGAAAAATCAAATAAGGAGAATCACAATGTAAGGCTGATAATTCAGAGACTCTTCGAGCCGAGGAAATAGCCATTAAAAATAGAACTTTCCAAGATAACAACTTTATATCAATGGAATGAAGGGGTTCAAACGGAACGCCCTGTAAAACATTAAGAACAAGGTTTAAACTCCATGGTGGAGCAACAGTTTTAAACACAGGCTTAATCCTGGCCAAAGCCTGACAAAAAGCCTGGACGTCAGGAACTTCTGACAGACGTTTGTGTAACAGAATGGACAGAGCTGAGATCTGTCCCTTTAATGAACTAGCAGATAAACCCTTTTCTAAACCTTCTTGTAGAAAAGACAATATTCTAGGAATCCTAACCTTACTCCAAGAGTAACCTTTGGATTCACACCAATATAGGTATTTACGCCATATCTTATGGTAAATCTTTCTGGTAACAGGTTTCCTAGCCTGTATTAAGGTATCAATAACTGACTCAGAAAACCCACGTCTTGATAAAATCAAGCGTTCAATTTCCAAGCAGTCAGCTTCAGAGAAGTTAGATTTTGATGTTTGAAGGGACCCTGTATCAGAAGGTCCTGTTTCAGAGGTAGAGACCAAGGTGGACAGGATGACATGTCCACCAGGTCTGCATACCAAGTCCTGCGTGGCCACGCAGGTGCTATTAGAATCACTGATGCTCTCTCTTGTTTGATTCTGGCAATCAATCGAGGAAGCAACGGGAAGGGTGGAAACACGTAAGCCATCCTGAAGTCCCAAGGTGCTGTCAGAGCATCTATCAGGACTGCTCATGGATCCCTGGATCTGGACCCGTAACGAGGAAGCTTGGCGTTCTGTCGAGACGCCATGAGATCTATCTCTGGTTTGCCCCAACGTCGAAGTATTTTGGCAAAGACCTCCGGATGAAGTTCCCACTCCCCCGGATGAAAAGTCTGACGACTTAAGAAATCCGCCTCCCAGCTCTCCACTCCCGGGATGTGGATTGCTGACAGGTGGCAAGAGTGAGACTCTGCCCAGCGAATTATCTTTGATACTTCCATCATAGCTAGGGAGCTTCTTGTCCCTCCCTGATGGTTGATGTAAGCTACAGTCGTGATGTTGTCCGACTGAAACCTGATGAACCCCCGAGTTGTCAACTGGGGCCAAGCCAGGAGGGCATTGAGAACTGCTCTCAATTCCAGAATGTTTATTGGCAGGAGACTCTCCTCCTGACTCCATTGTCCCTGAGCCTTCAGAGAATTCCAGACGGCACCCCAACCTAGAAGGCTGGCGTCTGTTGTTACAATTGTCCAGTCTGGTCTGCTGAATGGCATCCCCCTGGACAGATGTGGCCGAGAAAGCCACCATAGAAGAGAATTTCTGGTCTCTTGATCCAGATTCAGAGAAGGGGATAAGTCTGAGTAATCCCCATTCCACTGACTTAGCATGCACAGTTGCAGTGGTCTGAGGTGTAAGCGTGCAAAGGGTACTATGTCCATTGCCGCTACCATTAAGCCGATTACCTCCATGCATTGAGCCACTGACGGGTGTTGAATGGAATGAAGGGTGCGGCAAGCACTTTGAAGTCTTGTTAGCCTGTCCTCTGTCAGGTAAATCTTCATTTCTACAGAATCTATAAGAGTCCCCAGGAAGGGAACTCTTGTGAGTGGAACGAGTGAACTTTTCTTTTCGTTCACCTTCCATCCATGTGACCTTAGAAATGCCAGCACTAACTCTGTATGAGACTTGGCAGTTTGAAAGCTTGAAGCTTGTATCAGAATGTCGTCTAGGTAAGGAGCTACCGAGATTCCCCGCGGTCTTAGAACCGCCAGAAGAGCACCCAGAACCTTTGTGAAGATTCTTGGAGCTGTAGCCAATCCGAATGGAAGAGCCACAAACTGGTAATGCCTGTCTAGGAAGGCAAACCTTAGGTACCGATAATGATCTTTGTGAATCGGTATGTGAAGGTAAGCATGTTTTAAATCTACAGTGGTCATGTACTGACCCTCTTGGATCATAGGTAAAATTGTCCGAATAGTCTCCATCTTGAACGATGGAACTCTTAGGAATTTGTTTAGGATCTTTAAGTCCAGGATTGGTCTGAAAGTTCCCTCTTTTTTGGGAACCACAAACAGATTTGAGTAAAACCCCTGTCCCTGTTCTGATCGTGGAACTGGATGGATTACTCCCATTAACAAGAGCTCTTGTACGCAGCGTAGAAACGCCTCTTTCTTTGTCTGGATTGTTGACAATCTTGACAGATGAAATCTCTCTCTTGGAGGAGAGTATTTGAAGTCCAGTAGGTATCCCTGAGATATTATCTCTAGCGCCCAGGGATCCTGAACATCTCTTGCCCAAGCCTGGGCGAAGAGAGAAAGTCTGCCCCCCACTAGATCCGATCCCGGATCGGGGGCCCTCAATTCATGCTGTTTTAGGGGCAGCAGCAGGTTTCCTAGTCTGCTTGCCCTTGTTCCAGGACTGGTTAGGTTTCCAGCCTTGTCTGTAGCGAGCAACAGCTCCTTCCTGTTTTGGTGCAGAGGAAGTTGATGCTGCTCCTGCTTTGAAATTACGAAAGGAACGAAAATTAGACTGTCTAGTCTTGGCTTTGTCCTGAGGCAGGGCATGGCCTTTACCTCCTGTAATGTCAGCGATAATCTCTTTCAACCCGGGCCCGAATAAGGTCTGCCCTTTGAAAGGTATATTAAGCAATTTAGACTTAGAAGTAACATCAGCTGACCAGGATTTTAGCCACAGCGCCCTGCGTGCCTGAATGGCGAATCCTGAATTTTTCGCCGTAAGTTTAGTAAGATGTACTACGGCCTCCGAAATGAAAGAATTAGCTAGTTTAAGGACTCTAAGCCTGTTCGTAAGGTCGTCCAGAGTAGCTGAACCAATGTTCTCTTCCAGAGACTCAATCCAGAATGCCGCTGCAGCCGTGATCGGCGCAATGCATGCAAGGGGTTGCAATATAAAACCTTGTTGAACAAACATTTTCTTAAGGTAACCCTCTAACTTTTTATCCATTGGATCTGAAAAAGCACAGCTATCCTCCACCGGGATAGTGGTACGCTTAGCTAAGGTAGAAACTGCTCCCTCCACCTTAGGGACCGTTTGCCATAAGTCCCTTGTGGTGGCGTCTATTGGAAACATTTTTCTAAATATCGGAGGGGGTGAGAACGGCACACCGGGTCTATCCCACTCCTTAGTAACAATTTCAGTAAGTCTCTTAGGTATAGGAAAAACCTCAGTACTCGTCGGTACCGCAAAATATTTATCCAACCTACACATTTTCTCTGGTATTGCAACTGTGTTACAATCATTCAGAGCCGCTAACACCTCCCCTAGTAATACACGGAGGTTTTCCAGTTTAAATTTAAAATTTGAAATATCTGAATCCAGTCTGTTTGGATCAGAACCGTCACCCACAGAATGAAGTTCTCCGTCCTCATGTTCTGCCACCTGTGACGCAGTGTCTGACATGGCCCTAATATTATCAGCGCACTCTGTTCTCACCCCAGAGTGATCACGCTTACCTCTTAGTTCTGGTAATTTAGCCAAAACCTCAGTCATAACAGTAGCCATATCCTGTAATGTGATTTGTAATGGCCGCCCAGATGTACTCGGCGCTACAATATCACGCACCTCCCTCTGAGCGGGAGATGTAGGTACTGACACGTGAGGCGAGTTAGTCGGCATAACTCTCCCCTCGTTGTTTGGTGAAATTTGTTCAATTTGTACAGATTGACCAATACAGTTAGTACATAAATTTCTATTGGGCTCCACTTTGGCATTGCAACAAATGACACAGGTATCATCCTCTGAATCAGACATGTTTAACACACTAGCAAATAAACTTGCAACTTGGAAATACAATTCAATTAGAATAATATTAAAACGTACTGTGCCTTTAAGAAGCACAGAAGATTTATGACAGTTGAAAATTAATAAATTGAAACAGTTATAGCCTCAATCCTTGTAAACAACACAACTTTAGCAAAGGTTTAATCCCATTAGCAAAGATAACAAATTCTGAAAGCAGGAAACAAATTACAGAATAAACGTTTTTTATCTCAGTCAAACTATAATTCTCACAGCTCTGCTGAGAGAAATTACCTCCCTCAAAATAAGTTTTGAAGACCCCTGAGCTCTGTAGAGATGAACCGGATCATGCAGGAATACAATGAGTTGCTGACTGAAATATTTGATGCTTAGTAAAAGCGCCAAAAAACGGCCCCTCCCCCTCACACACAGCAGTGAGGGAGAACAGAAACTGTCAGAAAACAGATTAAGCAACTGCCTAGTGGAAAAATAGTGCCCAAACATTTATTCACTCAGTACCTCAGCAAATGAAAACGATTTTACATTCCAGCAAAAACGTTAAACATAATCTCTAGTTATTAAACAGCTTTATGTATTTCATACAGTGTAATTCTAGTGAAGTACCATTCCCCAGAATACTGAAGTGTAAAGTATACATACATGACATTATATCGGTATGGCAGGATTTTCTCATCAATTCCATTGTCAGAAAATAAAAACTGCTACATACCTCTATGCAGATTCATCTGCCCGCTGTCCCCTGATCTGAAGTTTACCTCTCCTCAGATGGCCGAGAAACAGCAATGTGATCTTAACTACTCCGGCTAAAATCATAACAAAAACTCTGGTAGATTCTTCTTCAAACTCTGCCAGAGAGATAATAACACACTCCGGTGCTATTTTAAAATAACAAACTTTTGATTGAAGATATAAAACTAAGTATAATCACCATAGTCCTCTCACACATCCTATCTAGTCGTTGGGTGCAAGAGAATGACTGGGAGTGACGTAGAGGGGAGGAGCTATATACAGCTCTGCTGGGTGAATCCTCTTGCACTTCCTGTTGGGGAGGAGTAATATCCCAGAAGTAATGATGACCCGTGGACTGATCACACTTAACAGAAGAAAACCTCATTTTTATAGAATTTTAGAACTCACATTTTTAAGTCAAGTTTTATCAATAGTCTAGATTTATATAGATAACTAGAATGATTAAGAAAGGCACAATGCTATTTGGCTCACATACCTGCATATCTGTTAAGAAATAGGTAGTAACATGGAACTTACTAAGAGGGAACTATGCATCTGTTCAGAAGAATTCCTCATAAGATATAAAGTGTAAATAAAGAGCAAAATTTAGTTATTCATGAACCAGGAAGGGTGAGTTTCATGATATATTGCCTCAAAAGGTGTATTGTGGGCTGCTATTATGGATATATTGTGTGAGATAAGATGTATCCCTTACCTCTAGGGTTAAATAACAAGACTTGAACACCAATCTCAAAGAGAAACTGTAGATGAGACCGGATACAGTGGATCTAATTTCAATATCTCGGCTATGTTATTTAGTGAGCAGTAGCAAGGGAATATCTCTTGCCAGGGCAAATAGTGTGTTAAAATAGAGAATGGGCCACAACAGCACAGTGGATAGCAATAAATTCCTATGTATGATATCCAGCATTTGGCTAGTATATATACTATGAAGAGTGAACCAAGTAAAATATTTTATAGATCCAGAGCTTCCGTTTTGACAGCTAAGATAGCACATAAAAAGAAGTCCAGTACTCTTACAGTTCATAGTATAAGTAGGACTTATACACACATATAACCAAAGGAACAAAACTAGTACAGTTGGCACAACATAAACTGCCTACAATATGAGAATGTTCCCCATCACTAAAATATGACATGCATGGCATTATAGAATGTGGATATTGTGAATAATACTAGAGCAGGTCCAGCCTGCGCAATACTCCATGTCAGTGCGTATATGGGACGATATAGGACTTTATACAGATAATATAGATTAACAAGTGGGATGGTCACTTAACAGCAAAAACATATTAATCCCTCTGTCAAAGGAGCACCAAGGTAAAGTACATAATGGAAGCTTAAAGTCAGTGCATATAAACGCAACTTGTCATACACTAAAGGTCAAAGGCATAGTTGAAATGATGAGTGTCCAAGTAGTGAGAGGCTAAAAGTACACATCTGGTAGTTGCAAGCTGTCCTTTGTGTGATTAAGTAAACTTTAAGGCGGTTTTCATAATACAGGCTTAAAGTCAGCAAATACTAGCTCAGTAGTCTGCCGTGGGGAGCTGAAAGTCAAGATGGCAATATAAAGTACCCAGGTATTTACCCCACTCCTTTACACGACAAGACCCAGCTGAGCTCCTTCTCCACCACTAAGGATGTGTTGCCAGAGTCCTGATGCAAAGGTAAGGGGGTCACATATAGTAGCCTGAGCAATTTTGAGTACCTCAGTTGACTCGTGATTGTATCCAGTAAAAGTGAATTGCCAGAGTCCCACAAATTGGACCATGAGGCCCAAACACAGAGGGCAAGCAGGCCACCCGGATCCCACCTAGGGGGCAGTGAGATTATGTAGAGAAGCTAATGGAGCTGCAGAAGAACCGGCTGGGGCCATTTTGTACAACTGAGGAACACAAGTGGTCTTGTTGCAGCTGAGGGAAATTATACAGCGCGCAGCCCTTGGTCTCCATAGTCGTGATCCTTTTTATGAACTGGAAGCGCTTGAAAGCTGCACCCTGCACCTCCCCGACTCTGCGGCGCGTCGGACCGGAAAACTTCTAGATTGATGGCGTGGGCTTGGGGAAGTCTGGCAGAGCTCTTTAAAGCGGTCGGTTCTCTTTTCTCCAGCACTGTTTCAGGTTGCACTGATGTTTCCACGGCTCTAGGCTCTCGGTCACCCACTGATACTTTGAAGGTAGGGTGTGGAAGCTGGGGCCCCAAAGCGCCGTCACCTCCGCCTTCTCTCACACAGGATTCAGTTTGGATGGGTGTTTGGGCCGACCAGGTGCTACTGTGGTTGGATACTGTATAAAGCTTGTCTTCCAAGGCAGCATGATGGGAAGCAAGCAAGCTGTGTAGCTCTTCCAGAAAGTTGGAGGGGATCTCCATAGCAGATATATGGTAGTAAGCGTTAGTCAGGAATGAGGCATGCAATGCTTTTTTAATTATATAGTGTGTCTTACTGGAAAAAGTATATGCAGTGTCTTGTGGGATATCACTGCTTTCTAACGACAGGGCCCACTGGTATCCAGCCGGGGGGTAAAGATGGTAGGCCGCAACCTCTGAAATAATCCAGTGACCTGAATATTGCCTCAAATCCAAAAAGAATTATATTATATTAAAGAGCTTGCTTTACTGTGGAATCTTACTCTAAGATATAAGGTCGATGAGGTGGTAAAGAGTAGATTTCGCATAGATATGTGGCAGGAGGTAAAAGAGCTGTAAATCTTGCGACTTGTCATGGCTGCCACCCGGAAGTTCCCCCCGTAGCACCTTTTTTTTAATAAATGATCACTTGAACTCAACCTTATTTTTAGTGATGGTAAATCCTAGCGTTAGCTTTACCTTCACTTTAAAGGACCTTACGATACAAAAATCACATGCTTCCATTCTTAGCACATGGCATTTTTGCATTGCTGAGGGCAGTTGCACGTAGCCACCTTTCCGCAGCTAACTTTCTGCTCACGAGCTGCGGTACTTGCAGCTCCCTGAGCAAGACTTATGTGTTTAACCCCGTTGCAAGCGTTAAACACTTGGTTATCTTTAGACATCGGCACCGGATTTATTAGTGTAAGCGTGTAACACACAAATATCACGATTTGCACAGATATTTGTGTGTTTTACCTCAATGTGATATTTTTTTAAAGAGACATTTTACTGTAATAATAAAATGCTTTAATTCATTAGAGCACATTATTAAAGACTCAATTCTAAGAGCATATACACACAGCCAATCACCGTATGTACCCTGATCATGAAAAATATTGGAGTGTGTCTAATCCCTTAAGAGAGGATAAAACTGAGACAAGCATTGGTTTAATAATAAAATACTCCAATAACATAGTGCATTTATTTTATGATACTTTGGAAAGATTTGACAGTATACATAAAGAAATAATCATACAAACATTGACATAACATTAGGGATATATATATATATATATATATAGAGAGAGAGAGATAGAGATGAGATAGAGAGAGAGATAGAGAGAGATAAAGAGATAGAGAGAGAGAGAGTTAGAGAGAGAGAGATAGAGAGAGAGATAGAGAGAGAGAGATAGAGAGAGAGAGAGAGAGAGATAGAGAGAGAGAGATAGAGAGAGAGAGATAGAGAGATAGAGAGAGAGAGATAGAGAGATAGAGAGATATAGATATATATATATATATATATATATATATATATATATATATATATATATATATATATATATATATATATATATATATTTTCGAGAGCATCCACAGGTACCAAATACCTTTCTATGACCATGTAGAGATGACAGTCTGTATAAGACGGAATAAAGGGAGAAAAGCACACAAAAAGTAACTAGTCTAGTGCTTGACATAAAACAAACAATGTCTATGTCACATCAAGCAGTATTCTCCCCCCGTAACCTTCTACATTATTAGAAGTGGAACATTAGTAGCTTAAGAGCTATTGAGCGTTTCTTCAATTCAATGATGGAACAGTGTCTTTCTTCCATAATCTGGGAATCACTTAAGCTATTTACCAGCAACTGAAAGACTGTTATGAGGTTTAGATTTGAGGAAGCATTGAATAGGAACGTAGTGAATTTTATTACTCCAGTAGAATGTCCCATAAACTCATTAAGTTGAGACAAGATATGATACAGAACATCAATAAACAAATTTAGTATTCAAATATTAAAAACATGGATACATGCAATAAAGATGATGAGTTGGAGATAGCAAGTTGTATTGTGACAACGAAATACGGGTACATTATAATAGACACACATGATCAACAGAAGAAACACAACATTTTAATGGAAACTAAAAACTTATTTTACAGATAAAAGTGCATTTTGCAGCTGATCGTCTGACCAGTGGTGGTAAAATAATGGCATAAATTGCGTCTCCCTCACTCATTCCACACAAACTCCTGTTCAGGGGATATTGGCTGGCTGGGGTTATATGCAGTTGATGTCAGAATTATGAACATTTTGTATGTAAGAGAGGATGCAGTGTATATACTAAAGAAGTTAGAACTGCATATTTAGATGAAACAATACATTAATAAATCTATAATGTAGTCTATAAATAGTGTACTAGTAGAGAGACAAAGGTAAGCATTTTTGGCAGAAAAGTTCTCTCGCTTAGTGATCACACAAATGAATCCTCTTTAAAGAACCAATCAAAGCCCAGAATAAATAAAATGTCACATTCCAACCTCTATCAGGAACAGAATGGTGTAGAGTGAGATATTGGGCCTGGTGATTTAAAGCTCTCTGCTGTGGTGAGATTATCTAAGAAATCTCATTAGTACTGTGAGGTCCGTCAAAGAATTTTAGAAAGGCACATTTTAGCTGAGGACTGTTAAACTATTTATACAGGGATCTGGGTGTGAAGGAGACACATACATTACAATATAATGCTCAAAACAAGTCCAGTAAAATTCTGCGGTATTTCTCTCTATTCCGGAGAGTTTTTGATCATCTAACCCAGATTGCTTATGGCCAAAATACTTTAAGGACAGTCTACTCTAGAATGTTTAGTGTTTAAAAAGATAGATAATACCTTTATTACCCATTCCCCAGTTTTGCATAATCAACAGAGTTATATTAATATACTCTTTACCTTTGTGATTACCTTTTATCTAAGCTTCTGCAGGCTGCCCCTTATCTTAGTAATTTTAACGGACTTGGATTTTAGACATTCATAAATAACTCCACAGGAATGAGCACATATGGCACACATGAACTAGTATTGCCTAGCTGTAAAAACTGTCAAAATGCACTGAGAAAGGAGGTGGCCTTTAAGGGCTTAGAAATTAGCATATGAGTCTACCTAGGTTTATGCTTTAACAAAAAATACCAAAAGAACAAAGCAAATTTGATGATAAAAGTAAATGGGAAAGCTGTTTAAAATTACATGCCCTATCTGAAAAATTATAGTTTAATTTTGACTAGCTGTTCCTTTAAGTTAGAATGGATAAGTCATGTTTATACGATGGGTTAAAATACAAATTAAAAAAATTTAAAACTAGAATAAGAGATGATTCAACCAGGGGTTCTAACTGGATTGCAGCGCCAAGAACAACACCCGTAACTTGGGTTATTTTTATACATAGACTTTGCAAACTTCTAACTAACAAAATAAAAATAAAATGCAGGTGATGCCTCTTATTGTCTATGGGTGTCAGATCCAGACCCTTTAAATTTACATGGCATTTCTGTAACAGAGATCCTCATATATTTTATCCAGGATAGATCTACACACAATCTTTATGTTAATGTTGCTGCAGAGCATGTATGCAGTGTGAACCAACTATATGACTAAACCTAGGTAGGCTCATATGCTAATTTCTAAGCCCTTGAAGGCTGCCTCTTATCTGAATGTATTTGACATTTTTTACAGCTAGAGGGTGTTAGTTCATGTGTTTCATATAAATAACATTGTGCTCATGCATGTGGAGTAATTTAAGAGTCAGCACTAATTGCCTGAAATGGAAGTCTGTCAAAAGATCTGAGATAAGGAGGCAGCCTACAGAGGATTAAATACAAGGTAAAAAGTATATTAATATAACAGTGTTGGTTATGCAAAACTGGAAAATGGTAAATAAAGGGATTATCTATCTTTTTAAACAATAACAATTTTGGTGTTTACTATCTCTTTAAATAGTATTATATTGATCTATGTACACACATTTTTGACTAGAAGCAACTCCCACCAAAGGAAATAATCTTAGAATGTACAGATTTTAGTGGCTTTTACTTCTATCTCTCAAAATACAGACTTTGCTATGCTTACTATGCCGAGAAGCCTGGATCAGGGGTTTGCTGGGTCCCAAAAGGGTATTGAGATAAACACAAATACAAAACTCAACAGCCATTTACAAACTCCCAACATTCTTGGCTCTTACCTAAATTGCTATCCAGACATTAGATCATTTGTTTTAGATAGAAGATCAGTTCTATCAAGTGAGCTGGAACTCTTTGAAACGAAAAAACTGCACGTGGAAAAGAATAAAGTAATTTTCTGGGACAATCCCTCTGTCTCTAATTTCCATGGGACAATTCAGGATTCCCTTGAATTTTGCTACGGTCTAACAAATTGTCCCAAATTTGTCCCTAGGATTTCAATATTTATTGCAGAAATTATTAAATATTTGTGCTTTGGATAACAGAAAATCGAGGCCTTGACCTTTGATTTATCTAAATTACTTCTGATTATTATACTTCACAACTATATATTTAATATTACAGCGCTGCATAATATTTTGGCGCTTCGTAGCGTTATTAGTATTATTATTATAACCATTTATTTATAAAGTAATACACTGCCCCACCTGGCTACTTCATAACGCCACCCCGCTAACAAAATTTTCGGTGGATATCTTTTTTTTTTTAATCAAAACACAAACAAACAAACTAGTATTTGCATAAATTATTCTCCAGCCCTCCAAAAAAAATCCATCCAGATTTGAAAAGATGGGACAGACAGTATACTATAAAATAGTTTTTCCCTTAATGTGTTTCCAATTACTTTTTTTTACCAGCTGCAGAGTATTAAATGTATGAGATTTGCTTTTTAAGGTTTGTGTATATGAATTAGCTGATTTTGTGTTTTGAAGCCACAGCCTAATAAAATGGGTTGAGCTTGTAGGTATAATCAGATCTTATTACTTTATCACATTGTGTACATATACATGCTTCTTTATCTTATATCTGTCCATAAACCAATCACCAATACTTGGAGAGAACAATGGAAAATTAACATTTTATTACCTTATCTCTTCTATAACCCACCCCACTGGGAGTGTAATTTCTTCTGCTGGCTGTGTTAACACAGCTTGGCCTCGAGACCAAAAACTTTCAGGATGGGTGGGGATACCACAGGCTAAATAAACTATTTAAATTCCCTATATATGGGTAATGGAAATACTTGTAAACAATTTAATACACTCCAGCCAGGTAAAGTGGATCAATGGGAACAAATTAAAGGGGAGACATTTTTTGAGTAAACTGTCCCTTTAAGTAATAAGCCTAGCACCCACTATAAAACTGATAGAACAATACTATTTGAGGTCTTCCATAATGGTTTAAATGTATGTTTAATGCATTTCAGATGTTTTCCTTTAAGTAGAGTGTAAATCTTATTACTTTTAATAACCTATAAATAGCATATCTTGAACACATTTTTTAACAGGATATCCTATAAACAAAACAAAAAAATGCATTTTGTGCTCCTTTAAACGAAGGCACATTCAATTAACAAAAAGATAAGATGCTTTTAAATATCTTGTGCACTGAGTCATGCATGTAAGCTCTTGGCAAGCCCACACTCTACAGTACAGGGAATTAGAATAACCAAGAAATCAAAGATCTCTCCAATGTGTCCACTCCAGTTCTTTAAAATAAATAGCACTAATGTGCACATTTCCAATGCCAGTGAACCAACAGATTAGGACAGGGGTGGCCCCAGGGTGGCTACCAGCCTTACTGCCTGCAGTATATTTTTTTTAGATTACAGCCAATGTATGGATACACTGTCAAAAAAGGTCCTACTCTCCTCCTTCACTATGACATAGGTAAAGGGGAAAGATTTGTCTTTTGAATCCTATGTTAAAGGTACACGAATCCCAAAAATGTTATTTAATGATTCAGATAGAACATCATTTTTTAAACAACTTTCCAATTTACTTATATTATCAATTTTAATTCTTGATATGCTTTGTTGAAGGAGCAGCAATGTACTACCTGGAAGAAAGCTGAACACATTGCTAAGCCAATGACAAGAGGCATATATGTGCAGCCACCAATCAGCCGCTAGCTCACAGCGCTTAAGCCTACCTATGTATGCTTTTCAACAAAGGATACCAAGAGAACTAAGCACATTAGATAATAAAAGTAACTTGAAAAGTGGTTTAAAATTACATTCTCTGTCTAAATCATGAAGGAATATTTTTGGGGTTTCATGTCCCTTTAATCTAGGCCAATGTAATACCATTCCACTAGCACAAACCTAAGTAATGATTAGACAGTTGTAACGATATGGAAAAAAGAATGTAATCTAAGCACTCCTAGCATCTTACTCCACTAAAATGCATCATATTCCACAAATAAGCATTCTAGGGACCACTACCGCAATTATGCGCAATGTTATTCTCACTAAAGGGACGATATTGTCAGCCAGCTACTAGACGATTGCAAATACATCATATTTACAAGAATATAAATGGGAAATTATTATATAGAGTTTAGTCATTAGAATTTTAGTCTTGGAAGGTAAATGTTTGAATGTTTAAAAATGTATAAGATAATGTTTTTTATGTTCCAAAGAGCAGGAAAGGTCTCATTAATTTTTTAGTACAAATCAATGCTGATCAACCTTTCATGTCCGCTTTTCTGTTTTAAGTGACTGAACCTGTTTGACTGCATAATTTATGTGTCTCTACTCTCTTAAGAGGGAGCGTCTGATACTGAAGCGAGGGGCTGAGGTGACTGCACAGGTAAGAGGATAAAATAATGAGATAATTATAGGATAGGCCTATCCTCAGGAATCACAGATGACTGCAAACAGCCTACACTGTGTTTTTAGAGCAGTTATACAATAATTTGTCAGCACTGTTCTTTACAAGATCATATAGTATACTAGCCAACGCTTCTGTGCTGGTAACACTTGACTAGTGTTCTATACAATACCAGAATTCCAAAGTGCCCTGTGTTCTACAGGATCCTCTGCATCACTGTTATACCCTTCTCACTTCATGCCCGGCCTTCTAAAAGATTGCCTGATACAGTGACCCCTGTTCCAGATAACCTCACTTCTCAGTGCTATTCTGTTTCCAGAATATGCTAATAAACTGTGTTGAACAGTCTAAAGGGGCATCCAAACCCTGATGTATGGATTCCCATATAATTAAGCTTTGGTTCTGGTTTCAGATCAAAATGTTAGGAAGCTATGTAACACAGATACTGTAGTAGTATTTTTTTTAGGTTATGCGAAGTCAGGATGGACCATATTCATGGTGAGAGGTGTGTTGTGGGCACCTGATGTGATCTAAAGCATGGTTGCGAATTCTGGGACACGGATGAGGTTTCTGGATGCGTTTTACATGTCCATGAAAAATTTTTTGGAAAAGGAGAGGGGCTTTTGGGACAGATCTCGCCAGACAGTTGCTACAATACAAATGTGAAACAGTTGTGAGCTATGAGACACAAGGAGGAGGTATCCTTTTCCGTGCTCCTCTTGTACAGAAGATAACTGTTTTCCTTCTCATACATTCTCCCTCCATAATCGCCTTACAAAAGGGTGACATTTGGTCCCATAATGAACAAAAGCTTTGGAATTAGTCTAACAAAGTCTTGATATTGCAGCGCACACCACTAAAAAGAGACTAGAACCTTTAAGAATAAGGGAAGTTTCTCTATAATGTCCATGTAAAAGCTGTAAGATCCACTTCCTTAAGCACCAGGTATGATGTGTATAAGAGTCTTCCATAAATGAAGAGAGCCAGCCACCTCTCTTTAGAAAGAGGAGAACCTTCATTTCATTCTGTTTAACACACTAAACGCTCATAACTCCTTACAAATTAGGGTTGTGGGAGATTGTTAGTTTAACCAAGCAAAACAGAAGATTTTATAAAAAAAAAATAGAAAGCAAATAATGCGCTACCACCCAATAAAAACTACAAATTAAGAACCAACAAATTATAGTAACAAATACATTAAACAATGCTATTTTCCACACACTGCTTCTCAACTTAGCAGTTTATAAATATTCATGAATGTTCAGAAAAATGTCTCTTTAATCAAAGGTGTAATGTTGGAAAACAGGTAATCGTGATGGTCCTCTATATCCCTTTTATTCAGCGTGTCTTATGTTGCAGCTTCTCAGCACAGTCCCATCAAAGACTCGTTTACAAAAAAATGCTGAAAAATATGAAGAAAGAGAAGCGCAGCACGCTCTAAGTGTAATCTGTTTGGTAGTTATCAATTATCAAAACCCCCTTCCCTGGGTATTACTCACAGTATCACTCTTGAAAAAGTTTCTGGCATAGAAACGAAACGTACGTAGAGAAGTTCTATTTTTAAAGTTATTGTCTCAGGGAGGTTACCAGGGCTCAGATGTTGTGGGCACCTATTGGGTGAGTTGAGAGACACAGATTTGTAAGTTTTTATATTTTATTTCACAATAAACGTGTTATACTTTAAACACTGGAGTGGTATCCCTTCCATGTTTGATTGTGGACTGCTGTGGGAAAGTGAAACAATCTCTCTGGTTGGACAGGCTTTCCAGACGTCACTGAGGGAGGTTATCTGAGGAACAAACTTCATGATTGTATATAACCTGATGCGCACATCACACAGAACGATCCTGTGAGTAATACCCAGGGAAGGGGGTTTTGATAATTGATAACTACCAAACAGATTACACTTAGAGCGTGCTGCGCTTCTCTTTCTTCATATTTTTCAGAAGATTTTATCAATTACAAAGTATATGATCTCTAAGATTAACTCTACAGAATAACTATCCTTTTGTAAAGCAACATATAGAAACACCCAGCACTCACCAGCTGGCTCACAGCTAAGATAAAAACACAACTGGAAAGGTTAGTTACCGCATCTGGCCAAATGGGAAAGCTCAGGCACCACGTCAAGGTCCTTACCATTGCCTGAGTCCCTAACACAGCCACACCATCATGCGAGCTCACAAAGCCAAAAAACTGAGAACAAAGAAGGGGTGCACAGGTGGATGTAATCACCCATAGAAAATACAAAACATGGAAAGGAACTGCACTCCAAGACCGGATAAGGTACACATCCTGTGACTCAGCAACATCCAGCCCTGGGTGCTAAATAGCACTCCAAAAAAGCTGTGATGTCACCAGAGCCACAGGCAGTTAACCCCAGTCTGGAATGGGTGCAAGAAACAAGGGGGATTACAAATAAAAAGTAATACAGCACATAGAAACACCCAGCATTTACCAGCTAGCTCACAGCTAAGATAAAAACAGAACTGGAAAGGTTAGTTACCGCATCTGGCCAAATGGGAAAGCTCAGGCACCACGTCAAGTTCCTTTCCATTGCCCGAGTCCCTAACACAGCCACACCATCATGCGAGCTCACAAAGCCAAACAAACTTGGAGTGCAGTTCCCTTCCATGTTTTGTATTTTCTATGGGTGATTACATCCACCTGTGCACCCCTTCTTTGTTCTCAGTTTGTTTGGCTTTGTGAGCTCGGTGATGGTGTGTTAGGGACTCAGGCAATGGAAAGGACCTTGACGTGGTGCCTGAGCTTTCCCATTTGGCCAGATGCGGTAACTAACCTTTCCAGTTTCTACTTTTTATTTGTAATCCCCCTTGTTTCTTGCACCCATTCCGGACTGGGGTTAACTGCCTGTGGCTCTGGTGACATCACAGCTTTTTTGGAGTGCTATTTAGCACCCAGGGCAGGATGTTGCTGAGTCACAGGATGTGTACCTGATCCGGTCTTGGAGTGCAGTTCCCTTCCATGTTTTGTATCCTTTTGTAAAATATAAAATACTTTTAAGTTATTCCTATGCAAAGTAATAAAACGGAAAGCTGATGATACTTACTACAAACTGACTATTTACTTTTTCTAAAATCTGCTTCTCATTTAATGCCATAGCTTCTCCTTTCCTCTTTTTTATCCGCTTCTTCTCTAGCTTCTTGCAGGCGTACATTTTTCCAGTCGCTCTCACTTGACAAGCGCAAACCTAGGACACAAGTGTGAGAATTGTGTAAGAACAGTGACTCCTCCTTAGCAGGACAGGTGGTACAAAATGTGTGATGCACGAGCCTCTCACCTCTCCAAAGCCTCCTTTACCAAGCACCCTGTAATGTCGAAATGTGTTCTTAGTCACTGGTTGCCTTTTTGGGGATGAAAAGAAGATAAAAAGATCAACTATTATAGTTTTATTCCAATTTCCATTATATCGCTTCCAATATGTTATACTGTAAAGATGGTCTTAAATCCTTAACATCCAAAAATAAAGTATCAAATAATTCTGAGTATTAAAGAATAAAATCACCAGTTATTTTCCTTCTTAATCCATCAGATAATATTAAAAATAGTAATTAGGGATGTGCATTCGTCGAATTCAGCAGCAAACTAATGCAGAAAATGGTGGTCGCCAGAGGAATTCCTTTATTTTCAGAGCCCGATTTCCTCTTGTTCACAAGAAATAATCTGGCTCCGAAAATAGCCAAATGCCAATGGCGGCCGCCAAATTCTGCATTTATTTGCTGCTGAATTTGAGGAATGCACATCCCTAATGATATCAACAACTACTTTTAATACTATAATTTATTTGCAGTAAATCTTAATTATTTGGAATATATGGCTATATTGAATATACTTTAAAAGGTGTTTAAAACCATAAACATCCTCATTAGATTAATGGCATTTAAAAAAAATTCAAATAGCATGGTCTTAACAAGTAACAATACTTTGAGTTTTAAGAGATAGAAAGGTCAGAATTGCATGTGCGCATTTCAATTTTGAATAGAAACATTTTTGCAATAAAATTCCATTGTCAAAAATGCTTTTGGTGAAAGTTTTTCAGCATACACACATATACTGTGAGTGCCCAGTGCACCAGCAAACACCACACCTGTTAACAGTGGCTTGCATGACTATATATATATATATATATATATATATATATATATATATATATATATATATATATATATATATATATATATATATATTTCGAATGAAGAAAAATACCGGCACCCTCCAAACTCTATTGGTTCATATCACTAAAGCATTTGATCACTCAAAACTAGCTGCAGGTAAAAAACTCACTTAACCATGAAACTATGAAATGTTAGCAGCACAATAAATCAACTTGATAACAAATAGAAACAAATAAGCAAAAAATATACAAAAAATATATACATATGTGTAAGGGCTATTTTACTAAATTTAAAAAACCCAAAATATCATCACATGAACGAACAGCAATGAAAAGGAGATAATAGGCAGAAAATTAATACATCTATAGTATAACAAAGTACATAATATAATTCAATATAATGCATTATATATACTGTATATATATATTTCACAATAAGCTTGATTGTATTATGTAGGAGCAAATATCATGACCAAAATTATTTATAATAATGACAATACAGATAACGACTTTAGGTTCCTGTGTACTATACTATTCTGTAGGTGATACTATAGAATGCCTTAAATGTTCAGCTGAAAAGATGATAAACCCTTGGTTTAGTAAAAAATGCCTCCTGAAGAACAATCACTTCAATATATTTGTTGTTCAGAGATTATTCCCAATAATTAATGAAGTCATATACACTATTAAACCCCATAGGGACTCTAGTCCCTAGGGTGAAAATCCAGAAAGCCTCCCATTTGTGTACCAATTTGGTGATATTACCACCTCTTTTGGGTACTCTGACTTGTTCAATGACCATCCAATTAAATGTTGTATTATCATTGTTGTGATCCAGAATAAAGTGTCTAGCAAGATCAGAACTATGTTTAGTTCTCTTAATATCTGAGAGATATTGACGGATTCTCACCCTCACCTCTCGTGTAGTGCAACCTACACATTGTTTATTATTGCAACTGCACCATAACAAATATACCACATTTTTACTGCGACAACACAAGAACTCAATTGATATTCTCTTTCCGTGGCAGAACTGACAAAATTTTGTCTTTTTTCAATAAAGCTGCATGGGATGCATGGCCCACAGCCCCATTTATACATCCCTCTATTATCAAGCCAAGCACTACCACTGTTTTTGGAGCGTAATTCACTTGGAGACAGAATATTCCCTAGGGTAACTCCCCTCCGATAGGAAAAACGACAGCCTTGTCTAACCACATCAGTTAGCTGATCATCGGCTGTAAGCATAGGTAGATGCTTTCTGATAATCTTACATATTTGATCAAAGTCTGTTGAGTATTGTGTAACAAATGAAATTTGTTTGCCTTCTTTATTTTGTTTACTCTTTGCTTCTTTATCTTTTAACAGTAGTTCCCCCATTCCTTCCACATCGCTTTTGGATTTTTGAATAACCTCATTCTTATAACCTCTTTGTTGGAGTCTTAGCGCCAGATCTTGACTCTGCAACTCACAGTCTATGGAATTGGAACAGTTCCTCTTCGTTCGTATGAACTGTCCTTTTGCTATGGCAAAGGGGACCCTCCTGGGGTGGCAACTTCTTCCATGCATGAGGGTATTGCCTGATATAGGCTTCCTAAAAATGGTTGACGAAACCAATTAATTTATAGTATCTGCTTTCAAAAAGTAACATCTAGATAATTAATAATGTTTTCATTAAATTTGTGTGTAAATTTTAAACCCCAAGGGTTTTCATTTAGATATCCAACAAAAGACTTAGCTCTCTCACTGTCTCCTGTCCACACAAAAATGAGATTGTCTATGAAACGATGGTAAATCTTAATATTCTCAAAAAAACTAATTGTCGTCCCCATAAATATAGGTGGCTTCCCACCATCCCATCACCAAATTTGCGTAGGAAGGTGCAAATTTAGCACCCATGGCTGTACCTAGGGACTGTAAATAACAATTACCATCCAAAAAATAATAATTGTGAGTTAATAAAAAACGTGTAACAAGGAGTAAATAATTTACAAATTCAGCCGAATAGTAGGTGTGGGTGGTTAGGAAATGTTTAATCCCTTCCAATCCCATATTATGTGGGATTGATGAATAAAGGGATACCACGTCAATTGTCAGCCAGGCATATCCTGGTTGCCATTTTACTTTTGCCATTTTCTGTAATAGGTGCTTAGTATCTCTTAGATAACTATGTAATCTCAATAATAAAGGTTGTAAGATGCTGTCAAGCCATTCCGATAGTGGTTCAAAGATAGACCCTATGCCAGACACAATGGGTCTACCTTTTACCAATTCAATGGATTTATGAACTTTCGGTAATATATGTATAATGGGGGTTGGATTTATGAACTTTCGATAATATATGTATAATGGGGGTTACTGGTTGATCAACCTTCAAAAATTCAAAAGTATTCCTATCAAAGTGACCATAATACAGTCCATCATCAAGTAATGAAAACAATTCAGCTTGAAAACGCCGAGTAGGATTTCCCATCAGAAGTTTGTAATCATCAGTGTTAGAGAATTGTCTCAGGATTCAATGCGAGTTAACATCCCATACCACACTACCACCCTTGTCTGCTGTCTTGATGACTAAGTCATGATTATTTTTGAGAGCATCAAGTGTTAACCTCTCTTCTTTAGAAAGATTAGGGTAGCATTTTTGTGGCTTAGGATAGATTAACCAAATCCAACTCTATTCTCTTTTGGAAATTAACTAATATATCTCCTCTTCTCTGTAACGGATAAAAGAGAGATTTAGATTTAAAACCTTGATGTGAATTTATCACACCCGAAATGGAAGAGCTTTCTTGCTCTAATGAGACCAAAGACTGTATGTCTCTCTCCTCTGAGAAATACAAGAAGGGAACATCATCACTGTATAATACTTATTGACCTGATTGAA
>NC_069500.1:1328645525-1328740491 GCF_027579735.1 Bombina bombina
TGCTAATGCACTAGAGGTACTAGGTATCGCTTGAGCGGGCGTAACTGGTGATGACACATGGGGAGAGGACGGCGGACTATTCTCATTACCTTCAGTCAAAGAATCATCTAGGGCTATATTTTTAAGTGACACAATATGATCTTTAAAGTGTATAGACACTTTAGTGCACTTGGGACACATTTTGAGTGGGGGTTCCACCATGGCTTCTGAACACATAGAACAAGGCTTTTCCTTAGTGTCAGACATGTTTAACAGATTGGTATTATACACAAGCAGGCTTGGAAAAACACTTTATGTAATAAAAATACAATTTGCAATAAATGGTACTGTGTCTTTAAGATAATAAAAGCGAACACAATTTTACAAAACGGTGAAAAATGAACCAATTCTCTTGAAATTTTTACAGTATGTGCCTAATGCTTCGATATGATTGCACAGCAAGTTTCAGCCTCATTAACCCTTTAATGCCTAAAGCAAACAACCGGTTAATAAACTACAGCACCTTGCCACAGCAGCCTGCTGTGGCCCTACCTTCCCTTAAGGATTGAATTTGAGAAAATCAAGCCTCCTGAAATCCTCAAGCAGTCTCTGGACCCATGTGAAGCAGCATGCAGGGAAATCTTGTCAGAATAAACTGCGCAACTGAGGCGCGAAATTAGGCCCCTCCCACTCCACTCCGGAGCTGTGGGGCCTTCAGAACCCAATTTAGGTGACTAAGAATAATGCCATGTGGAATAAAACCCCAATAAACACATCAAAAGTGCTTAAAAGTGTCAATAAAGAGTATTTTTCTAAACAAAATAATCGATTGCCCTGTTAAAGTGATAACCAGTCTATTGAGCCCACTTAAATAAGGCTCTAGTTCTATACTAAGTTTCAGAACATGGCTTACCCTTCCCACATGGGGAATCTTGTCAGTCTTCTAGCATTATCTTGTCTTGACTAGAAAAAAGATGACTGAAACATACCTCAAAGCAGTTAAGCCTGCAAACTGTTCCCCCCAACTGAAGTTTTCTGGTACTCCTCAGTCCTGTGTGGGAACAGCAATGGATTTTAGTTACAACATGCTAAAATCATTTTCCTCTCAGCAGAATTCTTTATCATATTTCTGCCAGAGAGTAAATAGCACAAACCGGTACTATTTAAAAATAACAAACTTTTGATTGAAGATATAAAAACTAAAAATCTACCACCACATTCACTTTACCCTCCCGTGGAGATGCTACTTGTTAGAGCGGCAAAGAGAATGACTGGGGGGCGGAGCCAGAGGGGGAGCTATATGGACATCTTTGCTGTGTGCTCTCTTTGCCACTTCCTGTAGGGAATGAGAATATCCCACAAGTAAGGATGAATCCGTGGACTGGATACACCTTGCAAGAGAAATGTGTACAGTTTTTTTATGTTTACAATTTTGAGTCATCAGCTCCTACTGAGCAAGTGTAAGAATTCACAGAATATACGTATATGCATTTGTGATTGGCTAATGGCTGTCACATGACACAAGAGGAGTGGAAATAGATATAAGTTTTAAATTTGCCAGAAAAAAAATCTGCAGTATTTACTTGTCATTTAACCCTTTGCAGGTCTGACTACTTCAACTACATAATTGTGTCTTTACCAGAACACACAATAAATCCCTTGTCTCCCTTACACATAACTTCTCATCTGCTGCACCATCAGTCCCTTAACTGGCTCGCCTTTTCCTCCAACAATATAAATTCTACATTATGACCATAGGATACAAGCAAACAGCACCACATTCCTATATCAGCCCTTGTCTGCAAATTATTATACCCCTATCAACCTCACATCTACAAAGCTTTTCTTGTTTATTTTTTGCCAATACAATAGAATTCCTGAGATTTGTCTAAGATTCCAGAGTCTCAAATGCTCAAATAAAACAATGTTGTTCGATGATGCAAACTATACTAACATCTATCTCAAAATATTAAACTGTATTTCCTCACCATATACTTATTCCTTATTAAGTTCACATTATCTGCATATCACCTTACACTAAAGTGCAGTATCACTAATGGTATCTCACATGAAGGGCCCTCTATCCCTTTAAATTCTTTGTAATTGTGTATGTATAAATTCTTTATAATCCTAAAAATATACCTATTATAATGTCCCAGCTAGGTTGCAAAAAGACCAAGTACTTCACCCACATACAATAGGATCTTTCCCAAACCCTTACCAAGTCTCCTCCCCAACACCACATGTATTCCTGAAAAAATAGGCAGTAATTTCATGCCTCGTCTAAATAAATATATATAAAAATAATAAAGAGTGCACTATTTTGCGCAATGTCTCTCTCTCTCTCTCTCTCTCTCTCTCTCTCTCTCTCTCTCTCTCTCTCTCTCTCTCTCTCTATATATATATATATATATATATATATACAGTCAAGGTAAAAAATATTGGCACCCCTGCATATCTGTCAGATAATACACCAATTCGCCCTGAAAATTGTTGCACTTACAAATGTTTAGGCATTCTCATGTTTATTTCTTTTGTTTTTATTGATATGACACAAAAAAGTGGAGGAAAAAAAGGAAAATCTGACACATTCCACGCAAAATTCCAAAAATGGACTGGACAAAATTATTGGCAACTTTAATTTAATATTTGGTAGCACGCCCCTTGGAAAAAATAACTGAAATCAATCGCTTCCTGTAACCATCAATGAGTTTTTTCCTCAATTGCTGTTTTGTGATCTCTCCATAGGTGCTCTATGGCATTGAGATCTGGACTCATTGCTGCTCAGTTCAGTACTCTCCAGCACTTTGTCTTAAACCATTTCTGGGTACTTTTTGATGTGTGTTTTGGGTCACTGTCCTGCTGTAAGACCCATGACCTCTGACGGAGACCCAGCTTTCTGACACTGAGCCCTACATTGTACCACAGAATTCTTTGGTAGTCTTCAGATTTCATAATGCCATGCACACAGTCAAGGCATCCAGTGTCTGAAGCAGCAAAGCAACCCCAAAACATCAGTGAACATCAACCATATTTGACTGTAGGGACTGTATTCGTTTCTTTAAAAGCCTCATTTTCTTTTTCTGAAAACAGTAGAATGACGGGCTTTACCAAAAACATTTTTTAGTCTGTCCACAGCACATTCTCCCAAAAGGATTTTGGCTTCCTCAGGTACGTTTTGGCAAACTCCAATCTGGCTTTTTTATGTTTCTGTGTCAGCAGTGGGGTCCTCATTGGTCTCCTACCAAAGCATTCATTTTCATTCAGATGGCGACGTATAGTGCGAGCTGACACATTTGTACCCTGTGCCTGAAGGGCTTGAATTTGTCTGGAAATTGATCGATGTTCTTTATTCATCATTCGAACAATCCTTTAAGTTTCAAAAGTGCTTTATTTAACTTTAAAAGATTGTACAAATAGTTAAAGAGACAGTCAAGTCCCAAACAACTTTCATGATTTATATAGGGAATGTAATTTTAAACAACTTAATTTACTTTTATCACCAATTTTGCTTTGTTCTCTTGGTATTATTAGTTTAAAGATAATTCTAGGAGGTTCATATGCTAATTTCTTAGACCTTGAAGACTGCCTCTAATCTGAATGCATTTTGACCACTAGAGGGCATTAGTTCATGTGTTTCATATATATAACATTGAGCTCATGCACGTGAAGTTAACCTGGAGTGAGCACTGATTGGCTAAAATGCAAATCTGTCAAAAGAACTGAAATAAGGGGGCAGTTTGCAGAGGCTTAGATACAAGATAATCACAGTGGTAAAAAGTGTATTTCTATAACAGTGTTGGTTATGCAAAACTGTGGAATGGGTGATAAAGGGATAATCTTTTGTTTTAAACAACAAAAATTCTAATGTTGACTGTCCTTTTAAGTAAACATTCTTTGCAAAATCATATGGTTTACAATCACATACTGTCCTATTTGGTGGTACAGGGTAATACAGTTTCCATGGCATATATTCCCCCCCCCCCCCCACACACACATATATATATATATATAAAAATACACACACACACACACATATATATATATATATATATATACACATACACACACACCTATACAAATATATATATATATATATATATATATATATATATATATCATACACAAACACACATACACTGGGCTGGGCGATATGGGCAAAAAGAAATGGCGATTTTTTTTAAAAAAAAAACGTGATTGCGATTTTCTTATAAATGACTATAACACCTTCATTTTGCATTATAAAGTTTATTTAACACTACAGAATCTTAATGTACATGTTTCTCAATGTCCAATACACTCTTGGAGCATAAAAATACAAACCACAAAATAGTTAAAATAAACTTTGTTACATGAATTGTAATCCAGTACTTGATTTGTGATATGTACTTACTTGTTGGTTCATAAATAAATATATTAAAAAAAAATAAAAAATTGCTGCCTGTGATGTGATTAAATAGTAGCCACTAGCCAGTTATTAGGTCTTATGACACACAACATTGTCATGTTTTCTTGGACAGTGGTATGATTAACAAATGAAGCAGTGTAAGGCACACACACACACACACACATATAACATAATGTATGTAAGAACTTACCTGATAAATTCATTTCTTTCATATTAGCAAGAGTCCATGAGCTAGTGACGTATGGGATATACATTCCTACCAGGAGGGGCAAAGTTTCCCAAACCTTAAAATGCCTATAAATACACCCCTCACCACACCCACAATTCAGTTTAACGAATAGCCAAGAAGTGGGGTGATAAGAAAAAAGTGCGAAAGCATATAAAATAAGGAATTGAATAATTGTGCTTTATACAAAAAAATCATAACCACCACAAAAAAGGGCGGGCCTCATGGACTCTTGCTAATATGAAAGAAATGAATTTATCAGGTAAGTTCTTACATAAATTATGTTTTCTTTCATGTAATTAGCAAGAGTCCATGAGCTAGTGACGTATGGGATAATGACTACCCAAGATGTGGATCTTTCCACGCAAGAGTCACTAGAGAGGGAGGGATAAAATAAAGACAGCCAATTCCTGCTGAAAATAATCCACACCCAAAATAAAGTTTAATGAAAAACATAAGCAGAAGATTCAAACTGAAACCGCTGCCTGAAGTACTTTTCTACCAAAAACTGCTTCAGAAGAAGAAAATACAACAAAATGGTAGAATTTGGTAAAAGTATGCAAAGAGGACCAAGTTGCCGCTTTGCAAATCTGATCAACCGAAGCTTCATTCCTAAACGCCCAGGAAGTAGAAACTGACCTAGTAGAATGAGCTGTAATCCTATGAGGCGGAGTCTTACCCGACTCAACATAGGCAAGATGAATTAAAGATTTCAACCAAGATGCCAAAGAAATGGCAGAAGTTTTCTGGCCTTTCTAAAACCGGGAAAGATAACAAATAAACTAGAAGTCTTTCGGAAAGACTTAGTAGCTTCAACATAATATTTCAAAGCTCTAATAACATCCAAAGAATGCAACGATTTCTCCTTAGAATTCTTAGGATTAGGACAAAATGAAGGAACCACAATGTCTCTACTAATGTTGTTGGAATTCACAACTTAGGTAAAAATTCAAAAGAAGTTCGCAACACCGCCTTATCCTGATGAAAAATCAGAAAAGGAGACTCACAAGAAAGAGCAGATAATTCAGAAACTCTTCTGGCAGAAGAGATGGCCAAAAGGAACAAAACTTTCCAAGAAAGTAATTTAATATCCAATGAATGCATAGGTTCAAATGGAGGAGCTTGAAGAGCCCCCAGAACCAAATTCAAACTCCAAGGAGGAGAAATTGACTTAATGACAGGCTTTATACGAACCAAAGCTTGTACAAAACAATGAATATCAGGAAGAATAGCAATCTTTCTGTGAAAAAGAACAGAAAGAGCAGAGATTTGACCTTTCAAGGAACTTGCGGACAAACCCTTATCTAAACCATCCTGAAGAAACTGTAATATTCTCGGTATTCTAAAAGAATGCCAAGAAAAATGATGAGAAAGACACCAAGAAATATAAGTCTTCCAGACTCTATAATATATCTCTCTGGATACAGATTTACGAGCCTGTAACATAGTATTAATCACAGAGTCAGAGAAACCTCTTTGACCAAGAATCAAGCGTTCAATCTCCATACCTTTAAATTTAAGGATTTCAGATCCTGATGGAAAAAAGGACCTTGAGACAAAAGGTCTGGTCTTAACGGAAGAGTCCACGGTTGGCAAGAGGCCATTCGGACAAGATCCGTATACCAAAACCTGTGAGGCCATGCCGGAGCTACCAGCAGAACAAACGAGCATTCCTTCAGAATCTTGGAGATTACTCTTGGAAAAAGAACTAGAGGCGGAAAGATATAGGCAGGATGATACTTCCAAGGAAGTGATAATGCATCCACTGCCTCCGCCTGAGGATCCCGGGATCTGGACAGATACCTGGGAAGTTTCTTGTTTAGATGAGAAGCCATCAGATCTATTTCTGGAAGTTCCCACATTTGAACAATCTGAAGAAATACCTCTGGGTGAAGAGACCATTCGCCCGGATGCAACGTTTGGCGACTGAGATAATCCGCTTTCCAATTGTCCATACCTGGGATATGAACCGCAGAGATTAGACAGGAGCTGGATTCCGCCCAAACCAAAATTCGAGATACTTCTTTCATAGCCAGAGGACTGTGAGTCCCTCCTTGATGATTGATGTATGCCACAGTTGTGACATTGTCTATCTGAAAACAAATGAACAACTCTCTCTTCAGAAGAGGCCAAGACTGAAGAGCTCTGAAAATTGCACGGAGTTCCAAAATATTGATCGGAAATCTCACCTCCTGAGATTCCCAAACCCCTTGTGCCGTCAGATACCCCCACACAGCTCCCCAACCTGTAAGACTTGCATCTGTTGAGATTATAGTCCAGGTCGGAAGAACAAAGAAGCCCCCTGAACTAAACGATGGTGATCTGTCCACCATGTCAGAGAGTGTCGTAAAATCGGTTTAAAGATATTAATTGAGATATCTTTGAGGAATCCCTGCACCATTGGTTCAGCATACAGAGCTGAAGAGGTCGCATGTGAAAACGAGCAAAGGAGATCGCATCTGATGCGGCAGTCCTAAGACCCAACATTTCCATGCATAAGGCTACCAAAGGGAATGATTGTGACTGAAGGTTTTGACAAGCTGATATCAATGTTAAACTTCTCTTGTCTGACAAGGACAGAGTCATAGACACTGAATTTATCTAGAAACCTAAAAAGGTTACCCTTGTCTGAGGAATCAATGAACTGATTGGTAAATTGATCCTCCAACCATGAACTTGAAGAAACAACACAAGTCGATTCGTATGAGATTCTTTGAAAATGAGAAGACTGAGCAAGTACCAAGATATCGTCCAAATAAAGGAAATACCAAAACCCTATTCTCTGATTACAGAAAGAAGGGCACCGAGAACCTTTGAAAAAAATTATTGGAACTGAGGCTAGGCCAAACGGTAGAGCCACAAAACTGGTAATGCTTGTCTAAAAAGAGAATCTCAGACACTAAAAGTGATCTGGATGAATCGGAATATGCAGATACACATCCTGTAAATCTATTGTAGACATATAATGCCCTTGCTAAACAAAAGGCAGGATAGTCCTACAGTAACCATCTTGAATGTTGGTATCCTAACATAACGATTCAATAATAATAGATCCGGAACTGGTCTGAAGGAATTGACCTTCTTTGGTACAATGAAGAGATAAAATAAAACCCCAGCCCCTGTTCCAGAACTGGAACTGGCATAAATACTCCAGCCAACTCTAGATCTGAAACACATTTCAGAAATGCTGAGCCTTTGCTGTGTTAACTGGGACACGGGAAAGAAAAGAATCTCTTAGCAGGAGGCCTTAACTTGAAGCCAATTCTGTACCTTTCTGAAACCAGAGATTAAGAACGGAATTGATCCAAATTTCTTTGAAGAAAACGTAATCTGCCCCATACCAGCTGAGCTGGAATAAGGGCCGCACCTTCATAGGTACTTAGGAGCTGGCTATAGGTTTCTATAAGGCTTGGATATATTCCAAACTGGAAATAGTTTCCAAACTGATACCGCTCCTGAGGATGAAGGATCAGGCTTTTGTTCCTTGTTGTGAGGAAAGGAACGAAGATGATTATTTACCCTGGAAAGAAAGGGAAAGCAAAGTTGACTTAGAAGACATGACAGCATTCCAATTTTAATCCATAAAGCTTTTCTAGCTAAAATAGCTAGAGACATATACCTGACATCAACTCTAATGATATCAAAAGATGGTATCACCAATAAAATTATTAGCATGTTATAGAATAATAATAATGCTATAAAATTATGATCTGTTACTTGTTGCGCTAAAGCTTCTAACCAAAAAGTTGAAGCTGCAGCAACATCCGCTAAAAATATAGCAGGTCTAAGAAGATTACCTGAACATAAGTAAGCTTTTCTTAGAAAGGATTCAATTTTCCTATCTAAAGGATCCTTAAATGAAGTACTATCTGCCGTAGGAATAGTAGTACATTAGCAGGAGTAGAGACAGCCCCATAACCTTAGGGATTTTTGTCCCAAAAAACTCTAATCTGTCAGATGGCACAGGATATAATTTGCTTAAACGTCTAGAAGGAGTAAATAAATTACCCAAATTATTCCATTCCCTGGAAATTACTTCAGAAATAGCATCAGGGAGATAAAACACTTCTGGAATAACTACAGGATATTTAAAAACCTTATTTAAACGTTTACATTTAGTATCAAGAGGACCAGAATCCTCTATTTCTAATGCAAATAACACTTCTTTAAGTAAAGAACGAATAAATTCCATCTTGAACAAATACAAAGATTTATCAGCATCAACCTCTGAGACAGAAACCTCTGAACCAGAAGAACCATTATCAGTATCAGAATGATGATGTTCATTTAAAAATTCATCTGAAAAAAGAGAAGTTTTAAAAGACTTTTATGTATACTAGAAGGAGAAATAACAGACATAGCCTTCTTAATGGATTTAAAAAATAAAATCTCTTATGTTATCAGGAACACTCTGAAAATTAGATGTTGACGGAACAGCAACAGGTAATGTAACAGTACTAAAGGAAATTTTATCTGCATTAATAAGTTTGACATGACATGCAATACAAATAACAGCTGGCGAAACAGATACCAAAAAGTTTATAGCAGATACACTTAGCTTGGTAGCTCCAGCACTGTGCAGTGATTTTCCTGAAGTATCTTCTGACTCAGTTGCAACGTGGAACATCTTGCAATATGTAAAAGAAAAAAACAACATATAAAGCAAAATTGATCAAATTCCTTAAATGACAGTTTCAGGAATGGGGAAAAAAATGCCAGTGAACAAGCTTCTAGCAACCAGAAGCAATAAAAAAATGAGACTTAAATAATGTGGAGACAAAAATGACGCCCATATTTTTTAGCGCCAAAAAAGACGCCCACATTATTTGGCGCCTAAATGCTTTTGGCGCCAAAAATGACGCCACATCCGGAACGCCGACATTTTTGACGCAAAAAAAACGTCAAAAAATGACGCAACTTCCGGCGACACGTATGACGCCGGAAACAGAAAAAAAATTTTGCGCCAAAATAGTCTGCGCCAAGAATGACGCAATAAAATGAAGCATTTTCTGCCCCCGCGAGCCTAACAGCCTACAGGGAAAAAGTCAAATTTTTTAAGGTAAGAAAAAATGATAGAAACAAATGCATTTATCCCAAATATGAAACTGACTGTCTGAAAAATAAGGAATGTTGAACATTCTGAGTCAAGGCAAATAAATGTTTGAATACATATATTTAGAACTTTATAAATAAAGTGCCCAACCATAGCTTAGAGTGTCACAGAAAATAAGATTTACTTACCCCAGGACACTCATCTACACGTTTGTAGAAAGCCAAACCAGTACTGAAACGAGAATCAGCAGAGGTAATGGTATATATAAGAGTATATCGTCGATCTGAAAAGGGAGGTAAGAGATGAATCTCTACGACCGATAACAGAGAACCTATGAAATAGACCCCGTAGAAGGAGATCACTGCATTCAAATAGGCAATACTCTCCTCACATCCCTCTGACATTCACTGCACGCTGAGAGGAAAACCGGGCTCCAACTTGCTGCGGAGCGCATATCAACGTAGAATCTAGCACAAACTTACTTCACCACCTCCATCGGAGGCAAAGTTTGTAAAAACTGAATTGTGGGTGTGGTGAGGGGTGTATTTATAGGCATTTTAAGGTTTGGGAAACTTTGCCCCTCCTGGTAGGAATGTATATCCCATACGTCACTAGCTCATGGACTCTTGCTAATTACATGAAAGAAATATATATATATATATATATATATATAATATTTTTTCTTCTTTTTAATTTTTTTTAATTTGACTGAAAATGAGCCCTGCTCCTGTCCAGGAATCCATTACAGGCATATAGCAGTAGGGGTGGGGGGCTGCTCCTTTCAGAAATGCTGTGCCTTGCTGATATAAAATACATTGTAGATGCAGTTAAGTTAACCCAGCAGCAGAGGGGACTGCAGTTTTAGGCTTTTTTGGAGCCGTGGGGTTAACTACATCTGCTATGTATTTGAGCCGTTTCTCAGAGAGCAGGAGATTGTGTGGGAGGTTCCATAATGTTTACATACACTAAGTTTCAGACTGCAGACATCCCTAGGGGGAAATATAAGTAAGTGGCTTTCCCTCCTCTTCATTCCTGCATGGGCTCTCTGCTTTTAGATTTTTAGATTGATCAGCTGCTTATGAGAACAGAAAGTGAAAGTAAAAGAGCCATTTTACAAATGTGTGCTAAAAGCAACCACTAGAAGGAGCTGGTTTGCAAGAAATCACAAATAAATCAATGCATTACAGCCACTTCTAAAGGAATTTTTTATGTAGGAAAAAAATTGTGACTCCTCGCGGCTTTAAAATCGCGGTTTTAAATCGCATATGCGATTAATCGTGCAGACCTAAGACACACACACACACATATATATATATATACACACACACACACACAACTATATATATATATATATATATATATATATATATATATATATATACATATACACACACATATAGGTAGGAGATGAATCTCTACGACCGATAACAGAGAACCTATGAAATAGATCCCCGTTAGGAAGACCATTGTATTCAATAGTTGATACTCCTTTCACATTCCTCTAACATTCACTGTACTCTGAGAGGAACCGGGCTTCAACATGTGGAGAAGCGCATATCAACGTAGAAATCTAGCACAAGCTTACTTCCCCACCTCCATAGGAGGCAAAGTTTGTAAAACTGAATTGTGGGTGTGGTGAGGGGTGTAATTTGTAGGCATTGTGAGGTTTTGGAGGATTGTATATCCCATACGTCACAAGTTCATGGACTCTTGCCAATTACATGAAAGAAAGGGTATTTCTGTAAGCAATTTAGCATATTTCAAATTATAAATTAGGCGCATATACTAATTCTACTGGAGAAATGTATCATTACTACTACGCCTGAGCTCAACTTTGGAAAAGTGCAAAAAAATAAATTTGATCAATTTAGTCGCATAGTTGCGCTTCTCCAGAGGCGGGCAGAGGCGAACGCTTAAGAGAATAAATGGAGAATTGTGATAGCGTTTGATAAATCTTGCTTCAAATTGCATGCTCCATCTGAATCATAAAGGTTTAATAACGAACATTTGCATGTTTTTATATACTTTTTCCAATTATGTTTTTGTTTCAAATTTGTATGCACTATACAAAGAAGGCATTACATGTATCCTCTTCAACATATTTTGGTGATCTACAGTAATCATACCTAATTTTATAGTGGTTTAGGCTCCAGGTATCATACTTGGAAGAAATTGATTACTATAAAAATGTCAAAAAGTGAAATGAAAGGTTTTCATTGTGATTGCAAATGGTACTGCTTGTAATTTGGCTGCTACTGTTATCAATAAAACATCTTTTTTATTCTACCTATAAAACCCTGTCACAAATAAAAAGGAAGAATGTGACAGATAATTAAAATATGCAAACAGAATTATAGCTTTTTTTTTGTTCATGAGAGATTACATTTGTTGACTGAAGAAGTCTAACAAAACAAAAACTTAGACTTTTGTTCTGTTCGAACAATAGTCAAAATAACCCATTATTAATTTTCCATAAAGAAAGCAATGTGAATGCACTGATGTTGCTACAAGAGGAAACACAATATAAGGTATATCTATAGTACCTGACTAAAGTTCAGTAAACATTATATTCAAATATCATCGAATGACTGCAACACCAGAACTGATATGGCATCTTTCTAAAGAGTAAACTGCCCAACGGTTGTATTTAAGTGCTGCAATTGTACATTATGACTCAAATCTTATCTAGGCTTCCGGCATGCACTCGTTTTATGACAGCAATAAGACATTCTATGGCCTCACTAGAAAGCTTCTAAGTACTTAGATACAAACTCTCTGAACACCAACATGGACATAATCATTCTTAAAGGGTCATTAAATACAGGAGAACTGCCTAATCAAAATGCAAAAAAAAAAGACAATGCAATAGCACTTACTACGAAATTATAAGGAGCAGTAGGATTTTTTTCTAACAAATTTTACTTTTACCCTGCCCTCATATTATGTGACAGCCTTCAGCGAATCACAGACTCATATGAATACAAGAGGAACTGTTGCACATGCTCAGTAAGAGCTGGTGTCTCAGAAAGAGTGCATATGAAACAAGTATGAGGCTTTACAAGAGAACCTGCAGTCAGTATTTTATCTAGCAGCGGTCATCAGACCGTTACTTCCTAGACTCTTCTTCACCTTTTAGATGGAGAATTTCAATCTCCCCAGGCTCGTCTGACCGGGGAGATTAACAGCTCCTGCCCGCGTGTGATTGGCTGTGTTCGGGCAGGATTGCACGCAAACGCAAAATGGTGCTCGTGTGCAATCTTAAATTCCGGAAGCACGTTGCTGCCTGCCAGAGGCGCATATGTACGCCCCTGTCCGCCCCAACTTTATGTAAGCTTGGTGAGCAAGCAAATGGGCCTCCCTCCTCTTCCACCAATTTGTTGTTCTTCCCCTTATCTCTTCCTTCTAACACTCCCCTTCTCTTACCTTTTTTATCTAGTATACACTCAGTCAGCATTTGTTTGTTAAAATTGTTTATTGAATTAAACACTTATAATCGATTGTAACCAATGACAAACATGTTCATGTCATATGACTTATTTTCAGATCAAACACTCTTGATTGCAAGTCCAAGCAAAATAATCATGGAATCGGTTCATATCCATTATTTGTGCTTGGACTGCAATTGTTCTGGTTCCTTTGTAGAACGTGGCCAGCATTTCAAAAACATAATTTATGCTTACCTGATAAATTTATTTATCTTGTAGTGTATCCAGTCCACGGATCATCCATTACTTGTGGGATATTCTCCTTCCCAACAGGAAGTTGCAAGAGGATCACCCACAGCAGAGCTGCTATATAGCTCCTCCCCCAACTGTCATATCCAGTCATTCGACCGAAAACAAACAGAGAAAGGAGAAACCATAGGGTGCAGTGGTGACTGTAGTTTAATTAAAATTTAGACCTGCCTTAAAAGGACAGGGCGGGCCGTGGACTGGATACACTACAAGAGAAATAAATTTATCAGGTAAGCATAAATTATGTTTTCTCTTGTTAAGTGTATCCAGTCCACGGATCATCCATTACTTGTGGGATACCAATACCAAAGCTAAAGTACACGGATGATGGGAGGGACAAGGCAGGATTAAGCGGAAGGAACCACTGCCTGAAGAACCTTTCTCCCAAACACAGCCTCCGAAGAAGCAAAAGTATCAAATTTGTAAAATTTTGAAAAAGTGTGAAGCAAAGACCAAGTCGCAGCCTTGCAAATCTGTTCAAGAGAGGCCTCATTTTTGAAGGCCCAGGTGGAAGCCACAGCTCTAGTAGAATGAGCTGTAATCCTTTCAGGGGGCTGCTGTCCAGCAGTCTCATAGGCTAGGCTTATTACGCTTTTTGACCTCTCCTCTGTCCAGAGTAAACGACAAACAGGAAAGATGTTTGACGAAAATCCTTAGTAGCTTGTAAGTAAAACTTCAAGGCACGGACTACGTCCAGATTATGTAAAAGACGTTCCTTCTTTGAAGAAGGATTAGGGCACAACGATGGAACAACAATCTCTTGATTGATATTCTTGTTAGAAACCACCTTAGGTAAAAACCCAGGTTTGGTACGCAGAACTACCTTATCTGCATGAAAAATCAGATAGGGAGAATCACATTGTAAGGCAGATAGCTCAGAGACTCTCCGAGCCGAGGAAATAGCCATCAAAAACAGAACTTTCCAAGAGAAAAGTTTAATATCAATGGAATGAAGGGGTTCAAACGGAACTCCTTGAAGAACTTTAAGAACCAAGTTTAAGCTCCACGGGGGAGCAACAGGTTTAAACACAGGCTTAATTCTAACCAAAGCCTGGCAAAATGCCTGGACGTCTGGAACCTCTGCCAGACGCTTGTGCAAAAGAATAGACAGAGCAGAAATCTGTCCCTTTAAGGAACTAGCTGATAATCCTTTGTCCAAGCCCTCTTGGAGAAAAGACAATATTCTAGGAATCCTAACCTTACTCCATGAGTAATTCTTGGATTCACACCAATAAAGATATTTACTCCATATCTTGTGGTAGATTTTCCTTGTAACAGGCTTTCGTGCCTGTATTAAAGTATCAATGGATGACTCGGAGAAGCCACGCTTTGATAGAATCAAGCGTTCAATCTCCATGCAGTCAGTCTCAGAGAAATTAGATTTGGATGATTGAAAGGACCTTGTATCAGAAGGTCCTGTCTTAGAGGCAGAGTCCATGGTGGAAAGGATGACATGTCCACTAGGTCTGCATACCAAGTCCTGCGTGGCCACGCAGGCGCTATCAGAATTACTGATGCTCTCTCCTGTTTGATTTTGGCAATCAGTCGAGGGAGCAGAGGAAACAGTGGAAACACATAAGCCAGGTTGAAGAACCAAGGCGCTGCTAGAGCATCTATCAGCGTCACTTCTGGGTCCCTGGACCTGGATCCGTAACAAGGAAGCTTGGCGTTCTGGCGAGATGCCATGAGATCCAACTCTGGTTTGCCCCAACGATGAATCAACTGAGCAAACACCTCCGGATGGAGTTCCCACTCCCCCGGATGGAAAGTCTGACGACTTAGAAAATCCACCTCCCAGTTCTCCACGACTGGGATAGGGATTGCTGACAGGTGGCAAGAGTGGTACTCTGCCCAGCGAATTATTTTTGAGACTTCTAACATCGCTAGGGAACTCCTGGTTCCCCCTTGATGGTTGATGTAAGCCACAGTTGTGATGTTGTCCGACTGAAATCTGATGAACCTCAGTGTTGCTAACTGAGGCCAAGCCAGAAGAGCATTGAATATCGCTCTTAACTCCAGAATGTTTATTGGAAGGAGTTTCTCCTCCTGAGTCCACGATCCCTGTGCCTTCAGGGAATTCCAGACTGCACCCCAACCTAGAAGGCTGGCATCTGTTGTTACAATTGTCCAATCTGGCCTGCGAAAGGTCATACCCTTGGACAGGTGTACCCGAGACAACCACCAGAGAAGAGAATCTCTGGTCTCTTGATCCAGATTTAGCAGAGGGGACAAATCTGTGTAATCCCCATTCCACTGACTCAGCATGCATACTTGCAGCGGTCTGAGATGAAGGCGCGCAAATGGCACTATGTCCATTGCCGCTACCATTAAGCCGATTACCTCCATACACTGAGCTACCGAAGGGCGCGGAATGGAGTAAAGAACACGGCAAGCATTTAGAAGTTTTGATAACCTGGACTCCGTCAGGTAAATTTTCATTTCTACAGAATCTATAAGAGTCCCTAAGAAGGAGACTCTTGTGAGTGGGGATAGAGAACTCTTTTCCTCGTTCACTTTCCACCCGTGCGACCTCAGAAATGCCAGAACTATCTCTGTATGAGACTTGGCAACTTGAAAGCTTGACGCCTGTATCAGGATGTCGTCTAGATACGGAGCCACCGCTATGCCTCGCGGTCTTAGAACCGCCAGAAGTGAGCCCAGAACCTTTGTAAAGAATCTCGGGGCTGTAGCCAACCCAAAGGGAAGAGCTACAAATTGGTAATGCCTGTCTAGAAAGGCAAACCTTAGAAACCGATGATGATCCTTGTGAATCGGTATGTGAAGGTAGGCATCCTTTAAGTCCACTGTGGTCATGTACTGACCTTCTTGGATCATGGGTAGGATGGTCCGAATAGTTTCCATTTTGAAAGATGGAACTCTGAGGAATTTGTTTAAGATCTTTAGATCCAAAATTGGTCTGAAGGTTCCCTCTTTTTTGGGAACCACAAACAGATTTGAATAAAAACCCTGTCCTTGTTCCGTCCGCGGAACTGGATGGATCACTCCCATAACTATGAGGTCTTGCACACAGCGTAGGAATGCCTCTTTCTTTATCTGATTTGCAGATAGCCTTGAAAGATGAAATCTCCCTTGTGGAGGGGAAGCTTTGAAGTCTAGAAGATATCCCTGAGATATGATCTCTAACACCCAGGGATCCTGAACATCTCTTGCCCACGCCTGGGCGAAGAGAGAAAGTCTGCCCCCTACTAGATCCGTCGCCGGATAGGGGGCCGTTCCTTCATGCTGTCTTAGAGGCAGCAGCAGGCTTTCTGGCCTGCTTGCCTTTGTTCCAGGACTGGTTAGGTTTCCAGGCCTGCTTAGATTGAGCAAAAGTTCCCTCTTGTTTTGAAGCGGAGGAGGTTGATGCTGCACCTGCCTTGAAATTTCGAAAGGCACGAAAATTAGACTGTTTGGCCTGCTTTGGCCCTATCCTGAGGAAGGGTGTGACCCTTACCTCCAGTAATGTCAGCAATAATTTCCTTCAAACCAGGCCCGAATAAGGTCTGCCCCTTGAAAGGAATGTTGAGTAATTTAGACTTCGAAGTCACGTCAGCTGACCAGGATTTAAGCCATAGCGCCCTACGCGCTTGGATGGCGAATCCAGAATTCTTAGCCGTTAGTTTAGTCAAATGAACAATGGCATCAGAAACAAATGAGTTAGCTAGCTTAAGTGTTCTAAGCTTGTCAATAATTTCAGTCAATGGAGCTGTATGGATGGCCTCTTCCAGGGCCTCAAACCAGAATGCCGCCGCGGCCGTGACAGGTGCAATGCATGCAAGGGGCTGTAAAATAAAACCTTGTTGAATAAACATTTTCTTAAGGTAACCCTCCAATTTTTTATCCATTGGATCTGAAAAAGCACAACTGTCCTCAACCGGGATAGTAGTACGCTTTGCTAAAGTAGAAACTGCTCCCTCCACCTTAGGGACCGTCTGCCATAAGTCCTGTGTAGTGGCGTCTATTGGAAACATTTTTCTAAATATAGGAGGTGGGGAAAAAGGCACACCTGGTCTATCCCACTCCTTGCTAATAATTTCTGTAAGCCTTTTAGGTATAGGAAAAACATCAGTACACACCGGTACCGCATTGTATTTATCCAGCCTACACAATTTCTCTGGTACTGCAACTGTGTTACAGTCATTCAGAGCAGCTAATACCTCCCCAAGCAACACACAGAGGTTCTCAAGCTTAAATTTAAAATTAGAAATCTCTGAATCAGGTTTCCCCGAATCAGAGATGTCACCCACAGACTGAGGCTCTCCGTCCTCATGATCTGCATATTGTGACGCAGTATCAGACATGGCCCTTACAGCATCTGCGCGCTCTGTATTTCTCCTAACCCCAGAGCAATCGCGCTTGCCTCTTAATTCAGGCAACCTGGATAATACCTCTGACAGGGTATTATTCATGATTGCAGCCATGTCCTGCAAGGTAATCGCTATGGGCATCCCTAATGTAATTGGCGCCATATTAGCGTGCATCCCCTGAGCGGGAGGCGAAGGGTCTGACACGTGGGGAGAGTTAGTCGGCATAACTTCCCCCTCGTCAGAATCTTCTGGTGATATTTCTTTAATAGTTAAAGACTAATCTTTACTGTTTAAGGTGAAATCAATACATTTAGTACACATTCTCCTATGGGGCTCCACCATGGCTTTCAAACATAATGAACAAGTAGTTTCCTCTGTGTCAGACATGTTTAAACAGACTAGCAATGAGACTAGCAAGCTTGGAAAACACTTTAAACAAGTTTACAAGCAATATAAAAACGTTACTGCACCTTTAAGAAACACAAATTTTGTCAAAATTTGAAATAACAGTGAAAAAAGGCAGTTACACTAACGAAATTTTTACAGTGTATGTAACAAGTTAGCAGAGCATTGCACCCACTTGCAAATGGATGATTAACCCCTTAATAACAAAAACAGAATAATAAAAGACGAAAACGTTTTTTTTTCTTGTTTTTTTTTTCAAACAGTCACAACAACTGCCACAGCTCTACTGTGGCTTTTTACCTCCCTCAAAAACGACTTTGAAGCCTTTTGAGCCCTCCAGAGATGTCCTGGATCATGCAGGAAGAAGCTGGATGTCTGTGTCTGTAATTTTTGCTGTGCAAAAAACGGCAAAATAGGCCCCTCCCACTCATATTACAACAGTGGAAAGCCTAAGGAAACTGTTTCTAGGCAAAATTCAAGCCAGCCATGTGGAAAAAACTAGGCCCCAATAAGTTTTAGCACCAAATACATATAAAAACGATTAAACATGCCAGCAAACGTTTTATATTACATTTTTATAAGAGTATGCATATCTATTAATAAGCCTGATACCAGTAGCTATCACTGCATTTAAGGCTTTACTTACATTAGTTCAGTATCAGCAGCATTTTCTAGCAAATTCCATCCCTAGAAAAATATTAACTGCACATACCTTATTGCAGGAAAACCTGCACGCCATTCCCTCTCTGAAGTTACCTCACTCCTCAGAATATGTGAGAACAGCCATGGATCTTAGTTACTTCTGCTAAGATCATAGAAAACACAGGCAGATTCTTCTTCTAAATACTGCCTGAGATAAACAGTACACTCCGGCACCATTTAAAAATAACAAACTTTTGATTGAAGAATATAAAAAAGTATAAAACACCACACTCCTCTTACGACCTCCATCTTGGTTGAGGCCTGCAAGAGAATGACTGGATATGACAGTTAGGGGAGGAGCTATATAGCCGCTCTGCTGTGGGTGATCCTCTTGCAACTTCCTGTTGGGAAGGAGAATATCCCATAAGTAATGGATGATCCGTGGACTGGATACACTTAACAAGAGAAATGTATTTATATGAAATCAGTATATGATATTATATGTCAACTTATTACATTTAAAAAAAAAAAAACACCTAACGCTTCAGATCACCATGGAATATTGTTTGAAAAACAAAAAAAACGTTATGAAAATGTATTGGTTGAATTTAGGCTCTGTAACGTGGCATTTTTTTCTCAATAAAAGTAAAAAAAAAAAAAACAACCTACGCTTAATTTGATAGTAGAAATAAATGGTAAAGCTGTTTAAAACTGCATGCTCTATTTGAAACAGGAAAACTACATTTTGACTTTAATGTTTCTTTAAATTACCATTTATTTATAAAAATGTTTATTTAAATAATCTATGTCTCTTAATGATAGGTTCAGACCTTTAATTCCCACATCATTCATGGACGGCTGACATAAGTTATTTAAAAATATTTGGATAATTTTGAAAGGGAAACTGATGCAGATATCATGTCTGGAAAAATATGACAAAAAGGTCAACGGTTACTGTTATTAGTCAGCTCCGTGCTATAGCCCAGGGCTGTCCTATTACTTCAGGGATAACAGTCAATGTAAATCATATGACCCCAGATAATGTTTATCTTCTTAACAAACAGTGCTGTTGTTCTTTTATACACCCCTATAGGGTATCACTAGTAAAGCCTGTGTATAATATATATATATGGGTGCACTTAAAGGGACAGTCTACAATAGAATTGTTATTGTTTTAAAAGATAGATAATCCATTTATTACCCATTCCTCAGTTTTGCATAACCAACACAGTTATATTAATATACTTTTTACCTCTATGATTACCTTGTATCTAGGAACCTTCTTCCAGCCCCCTGATCACATGACTGTGACTGTTTATTATCTATTGTCTTAAATTTAGCATTGTTTTGTGCTAAAGCTTAAATAACCCCCGGTGCCTGAACACAGTGTTATCTATATGGCCCACGTGTACTTTCTGTCTCTTTGTGTTGAAAAGAGATTTAAAAAGCATGTGATAAGAGGCAGCCCTCAAAGGCTTAGAAATTAGCATATGAGCCTACCTATGTTTAGTTTAAACTAAGAATACCAAGAGAAAAAAGCAAATTTGATGATAAAAGTAAATTGAAAAGTTGATTAAAATTAAAAGTCCTATCTGAATAATGAAAGTTTAATTTATACTAGACTGTCCCTTTAAAGGGACAGTCTACTCCAGAATTTTTATTGCTTAAAAAGATATATAATCCCTTTATTACTCCAGTTTTGCATAACCAACACTTTTTACCTATGTGATTACCTTGTATCTAAGCCTCTGCAGACTGCACACTTAATTCAGTATTTTTGACAGACTTGCATTTTAGCCAAACAGTGCTAACTCAATAACTCCACGGGAGTGAGCACAATGTTTTCTATACAGCACACATGAACTAGCGCTGTCTAGCTGTGAAAAAAAGTCTAAATACACTGAGATAAGACGGTCTTCAACGGCTTAGAAATTAACATACAAGCCTACATAGTCTTCAACAAACAATACCATCTTATTATTTGATAATAAAAGTAAATTGGAAAATTGTTTAAAAATGTATGCCCTATATGAATCATGAAAGTTTAATTTTGAATTCACTGTCCCTTTAACAAGGGAGTGGACAATTCAGGTGAAACCAATAGTGAGCAAAAATGGTCCTTAAAGTTAAGTATTTTTTAAAAATCGGCTTCATTGTAAAGTTTAATGAATGAAAGAGCCCCTATTTTTAAGAGTATTTTTATAAACCGGGCACTTATTCCGTAAACTTTACAGTCACTTTAAGGGGTTAATGTGTTGACTATGATGGGGAAACTTGAAACATAATTGGCCCAAAATACTTAACAAGACAAATGCACATAAAAAAACATATTTGCAAAAAAACATAATTTATGTAAGAACTTACCTGATAAATTAATTTCTTTCATATTGGCAAGAGTCCATGAGCTAGTGACGTATGGGATATACAATCCTACCAGGAGGGGCAAAGTTTCCCAAACCTCAAAATGCCTATAAATACAAACCTGACCACACCCACAATTCAGTTTAACGAATAATCAAGTAGTTGGGTGATAAAGAAAGGAGTAAAAAGCATAAACAAAGGAATTTGGAAATAATTTTGCATTACACAAAAAAATCATAACCACCATAAAAAGGGTGGGCCTCATGGACTCTTGCCAATATGAAAGAAATTAATTTATCAGGTAAATTCTCACATAAATTATGTTTTCTTTCATGTAATTGGCAAGAGTACATGAGCTAGTGACGTATGGGATATCAATACCCAAGATGTGGAACTCCACGCAAGAGTCACTATAGAGGGAGGGATAAAAATAAAGAACAGCCATTTTCCGCCAAAAAAATAATCCACAACCCAAATTATAAATTTAATCTTTAATGACAAGAAAAACTTAAAACATAAGTAGAAGAACCAAACTGAAACAGCTGCCTGAAGAACTTTTCTACCAAAAACTACTTCTGAAGAAGCAAATACATCAAAACGGTAGAATTTAGTAAATGTATGTAAAGAAGACAAAGTCGCCGCTTTGCAAATCTGATCAACTGAAGCTTCATTCTTAAAAGCCCACGTAGTGGAGACTGATCTAGTAGAATGAGCTGTAATTCTCTGAGGCGGGGCCTGACCAGACTCCAAATAAGCTTGAAGAATCAAAAGCTTTAACCAAGAAGCCAAGGAAATAGCAGAAGCCTTCTGATCTTTCCTAGAACCAGAAAAGATAACAAATAGACTAGAAGTCTTCTGTAAATCTTTAGTAGCTTCAACATAATATTTCAAAGCTCTCACCACACCCAAAGAATGTATGGATCTTTCCAAAGAATTCTTAGGATTAGGACACAAGGAAGGGACAACAATTTCTCTACTAATGTTGTTAGAATTCACAACCTTAGGTAAAAATTGAAATGAAGTCCGCAAAACCGCCTTATCCTGATGAAAAATCAGAAAAAGGAGATTCACAAGAAAGAGCAGATGGCTCAGAAACTCTTCTAGCAGAAGAGATGGCCAAAAGGAACAACACTTTCCAAGAAAGTAGTTTAATGTCCAAAGAATGCATAGGCTCAAATGGAGGAGCCTGTAAAGCCCTCAAAACCAAATTAAGACTCCAAGGAGGAGAGATTGATTTAATGACAGGCTTGATACAAACCAAACCTGTACAAAACAGTGAATATCAGGAAGTTTGGCAATCTTTCTGTGAAATAAAACAGAAAGAGCAGAGATTTGTCCCTTCAAGGAACTTGCAGACAAACCCTTATCCAAACCATCTTGAAGAAACTGTAAAATTCTAGGAATTCTAAAAGAATGCCAAGAAAATTTATGAGAAGAACACCATGAAATGTAAGTCTTCCAAACTCGATAATAAATCTTTCTAGAGACAGATTTACGAGCTTGTAACATAGTATTAATCACTGAGTCAGAGAAACCTCTATGACTTAGCACTAGGCTAGGCGTTCAATTTCCACACCTTCAAATTTAATGATTTGAGATCCTGATGGAAAAACGGACCTTGAGACAATAGGTCCGGCCTTAACGGAAGTGGCCAAGGTTGGCAACTGGACATCCGAACAAGATCCGCATACCAAAACCTGTGAGGCCATGCTGGAGCCACCAGCAACACAAACTATTGTTCCATGATTTTGGAGATCACTCTTGGAAGAAGAACTAGAGGCGGGAAAATATAAGCAGGTTGATAGCACGGAGTTCTAAAAATATTGATTGGTAATCTCGCCTCTTGAGATTGGTGGCAGCCTGTCGGCACCTTCAGTCTCAGTTATAAGCAGGTTGATAACACCAAGGAAGTGTCAATGCATCCACTGCTTCCGCCTGAAAATCCCTGGACCTGGACAGGTATCTGGGAAGTTTCTTGTTTAGATGATAGGCCATCAGATCTCTCTCTGGAAGACCCCACATCTGAACAATCTGAGAAAACACATCTGGATGGAGGGACCACTCCCCCGGATGTAAAGTCTGACGGCTGAGATAATCCGCCTCCCAATTGTCTACACCTGGGATATGCACCGCAGAGATTAGACAGGAGCTGGATTCCGCCCAAACAAGTATCCAAGATACTTCTTTCATAGCTTGGGGACTGTGAGTCCCACCCTGATGATTGACATATGCCACTGTTGTGATATTGTTTGCCTGAAAACAAATGAACGGTTCTCTCTTTAACAGAGGCCAAAACAGAAGAGCTCTGAGAATTGCACAGAGTTCTAAAATATTGATTAATAATCTCGCCTCTTGAGATTTCCAAACCCCTTGTGCTGTCAGAGATCCCCAAACAGCTCCCCAACCTGAAAGACTCGCATCTGTTGTGATCACAGTCCAGGTTGGCCGAACAAAAGAAGCCCCTTGAACTAAACGCTGGTGATTTAACCACCATGTCAGAGAGTGTCGAACATTGGGATTTAAGGATATTAATTGTGATATCTTTGTATAATCCCTGCACCATTGATTCAGCATACAAAGCTGGAGAGGTCTCATGTGAAAACGAGCAAAGAGGATTGCGTCCGAAGCTGCAGTTATGAGACCTAAAACTTCCATGCACATAGCCACTGAAGGGAATAACTGAGACTGAAGGTGCCGACAGGCTGCCACCAATTTTAAACGTCTCTTGTCTGTTAGAGACAGAGTCATGGACACTGAATCTATCTGGAAACCTAAAAAGGTGACCCTTGTTTGAGGAATCAAGAAACTTTTTGGTAAATTGATCCTCCAACCATGTTTCCGAAGCAAAAACACTAGTTGATTTGTGTGAGATTCTGCAGAATGTAAAGACTGAGCTAGTACAAAGATATTGTCCAAATAAGGAAACACTGCAATACCCTGCTCTCTGGTTACAGAGAGAAGGGCCCCGAAAACCTTTGAAAAGATTCTCGGAGCTGTTGCTAGGCCAAACAGAAGAGCAACAAATTGGTAATGCTTGTCTAGAAAAGAGAATCTCAGGAACTGATAATGATCTGGATGAATCTGAATATGAAGGTATGCATCCTGCAAGTCTATTGTGGATATATAATGTTCTTGCTGAACAAAAGGCAGAATAGTCCTTATAGTTAACATTTTGAAAGTTGGTACTCTTACATAACGATTCAAAATTTTCAGATCCAGAACTGGTCTGAATGAATTTTCCTTCTTTGGGACAATGAATAGATTTGAATAAAACCCCAGACCTTGTTCCTTAAAAAGAACTGGCATGATTACCCCAGATAACTCCAGGTCTGAAACACACTTCAGGAAAGCCTGAGCTTTTACTGGATTTGCTGGGATGTGTGAGAGAAAAAATCTTCTCACAGGAGGTCTTACTCTGAATCCTTTTCGATACCCCTGAGAAACAACGTTCTGAATCCAATGATTTTGGACAGAATTTATCCAAACATCCTTGAAAAACGTTAATCTGCCCCCTACCAGCTGAGCTGGAATGAGGGCCGCACCTTCATGCGGACTTAGGGGCTGACTTTGGTTTCTTAAATGGCTTGGATTTATTCCAATTTGAGGAAGGCTTCCAATTGGAAACAGATTCCTTGGGGGAAGGATAAGGTATTTGTTCTTTATTTTGACGAAAGGAACGAAAACGGTTAGAAGCCTTAGATTTACCCTTAGGTTTTTTTATCCTGAGGCAAAAAAAACTCCCTTCCCCCCAGTAACAGTTGAAATATTAGAATCCAACTGAGAACCAAATAAATTATTACCTTGGAAAGAAAGAGATAGCAATCTAGACTTAAGATGTCATATCAGCATTCCAAGATTTAAGCCACAAAATAAAATAGCTAAAGACATGGATCTAACATCAATTTTGATAATATCAATCAAAAATGGCATTACAAATAAAATGATTAGCATATTGCAGTAAGGGAACAATGCTAGATACGTTAGAATCCAATTCTTGTTGCGCTAAATTCTTCAACCAAAAAGTTGATGCAGCTGCATCATCAGCCAAAGAAATTGCAGGCCTGAGAAGATGACCTGAATATAAATAGGCTTTCCTTAGATAAGATTCAAGTTTCCTATCTAAAGGATCTTTAAAATAAGTACTATCTTCTATAGGAATAGTGGTACGTTTAGCAAGAGTAGAAATAGCCCCATCAACTTTGGGGATCTTTTCCCCAAACTCTATTGAAATTGCTGGCAAAGGATACAATTTTTTAAACCTTGAAGAAGGAATAAATGAAGTACCAGGCTTATTCCATTCCTCAGAAATCATATCAGAAATAGCATCAGGAATAGGAAAAACCTCTGGAGTAACCACAGGAGGTTTAAAAACAGCATTTAAACGTTTACTAGTTTTAATGTCAAGAGGACTAGTTTCCTCAATATCCAAAGTAATTAACACTTCTTTTAAAAAAGAATGAATATACTCCATTTTAAATAAATAAGTAGATTTGTCAGCGTCAATATCTGAGGAAGGATCTTCTGAATCAGATAGATCCTCATCAGGAGGAGGATAATTCAGTATGTTGTCGGTCATTTAAAATGTCATCAACCTTATGAGAAGTTTTAAAAGACCTTTTACGTTTATTAGAAGGCGGAAAAGCAGACAGAGCCTTCTGAATAGAATCAGTAACAAATTCTTTAAAATTCATAGGTATATCATGTACAATAGAAGTTGAAGGAACTGCAACCGGCAATGTACTATGAGTGATGGACACATTATCTGCATGTAAAAGTTTATCATGACAACTATTACAAATGACATTCGGAGCTATAATCTCCACAAGTTTACAACAAATGCACTTAGCTTTAGTAGAACTGATATCAGGCAGCAAAGTTCCCACAGATACTTCTGAGACAGGATCAGATTGAGACATCTTGCAAAATTTAAAAGAAAAAACAGAATTTATGTTTACCTGATAAATTACTTTCTCCAACGGTGTGTCCGGTCCACGGCGTCATCCTTACTTGTGGGATATTCTCTTCCCCAACAGGAAATGGCAAAGAGCCCAGCAAAGCTGGTCACATGATCCCTCCTAGGCTCCGCCTACCCCAGTCATTCGACCGACGTTAAGGAGGAATATTTGCATAGGAGAAACCATATGTTACCGTGGTGACTGTAGTTAAAGAAAATAAATTATCAGACCTGATTAAAAAAACCAGGGCGGGCCGTGGACCGGACACACCGTTGGAGAAAGTAATTTATCAGGTAAACATAAATTCTGTTTTCTCCAACATAGGTGTGTCCGGTCCACGGCGTCATCCTTACTTGTGGGAACCAATACCAAAGCTTTAGGACACGGATGAAGGGAGGGAGCAAATCAGGTCACCTAACTGGAAGGCACCACGGCTTGCAAAACCTTTCTCCCAAAAATAGCCTCAGAAGAAGCAAAAGTATCAAATTTGTAAAATTTAGAAAAAGTGTGCAGTGAAGACCAAGTCGCTGCCTTACATATCTGATCAACAGAAGCCTCGTTCTTGAAGGCCCATGTGGAAGCCACAGCCCTAGTGGAGTGAGCTGTGATTCTTTCAGGAGGCTGCCGTCCGGCAGTCTCATAAGCCAATCGGATAATGCTTTTAATCCAGAAGGAGAGAGAGGTAGAAGTTGCTTTTTGACCTCTCCGTTTACCAGAATAAACAACAAACAAAGACAAAGTTTGTCTGAAATCCTTAGTAGCTGCTAAGTAAAATTTGAGAGCACGAACTACATCCAAGTTGTGCAACAAACGTTCCTTCTTTGAAACTGGATTAGGACACAAAGAAGGCACAACTATCTCCTGGTTAATGTTTTTGTTAGAAACAACTTTTGGAAGAAAACCAGGTTTAGTACGCAAAACCACCTTATCTGCATGGAACACCAGATAAGGAGAAGAACACTGCAGAGCAGATAATTCTGAAACTCTTCTAGCAGAAGAAATTGCAACCAAAAACAAAACTTTCCAAGATAATAACTTAATATCAACGGAATGTAAGGGTTCAAACGGAACCCCCTGAAGAACTGAAAGAACTAGGTTGAGACTCCAAGGAGGAGTCAAAATTTTGTAAACAGGCTTGATTCTAACCAGAGCCTGAACAAAGGCTAGAACATCTGGCACAGCCGCCAGCTTTTTGTGAAGTAACACAGACAAGGCAGAAATCTGTCCCATCAAGGAACTTGCAGATAATCCTTTTTCCAATCCTTCTCGAAGGAAGGATAGACTCTTAGGAATCTTAACCTTGTCCCAAGGGAATCCTGCAGATTCACACCAACAGATATACCAAATTATGTGGTAATTTTTCTGGTTACAGGCTTTCAGGCCTGAACAAGAGTATTAATAACAGAATCTGAGAACCCTCGCTTTGATAAGATCAAGCGTTCAATCTCCAAGCAGTCAGCTGGAGTGGGTCGAACGGACCTAGAACAAGAAGGTCTCTCAAAGGTAGCTTCCATGGTGGAGCCGATGACATATTCACCAGATCTGCATACCAAGTCCTGCGTGGCCACGCAGGAGCTATCAAAATCACCGACGCCCTCTCCTGATTGATCCTGGCTACCAGCCTGGGGATGAGAGGAAACGGCGGGAACACATAAGCTAGTTTGAAGGTCCAAGGTGCTACTAGTGCATCCACTAGAGCCGCCTTGGGATCCCTGGATCTGTACCCGTAGTAAGGAACTCTGAAGTTCTGACGAGAGGCCATCAGATCCATGTCTGGAATGCCCCACGGTTGAGTGACTTGGGCAAAGATTTCCGGATGGAGTTCCCACTCCCCCGGATGCAATGTCTGACGACTCAGAAAATCCGCTTCCCAATTTTCCACTCCTGGGATGTGGATAGCAGACAGGTGGCAGGAGTGAGACTCCGCCCATAGAATGATTTTGGTCACTTCTTCCATCGCTAGGGAACTCCTTGTTCCCCCCTGATGGTTGATGTATGAACTTGGCCCTCGCTAGCTGAGGCCAAGCTTTGAGAGTATTGAATATCGCTCTCAGTTCCAGAATATTTATCGGTAGAAGAGATTCTACCCGAGACCAAAGACCCTGAGCTTTCAGGGATCCCCAGACCGCGCCCCAGCCCATCAGACTGGCGTCGGTCGTGACAATGACCCACTCTGGTCTGCGGAAGGTCATCCCTTGTGACAGGTTGTCCAGGGACAGCCACCAACGGAATGAGTCTCTGGTCCTCTGATTTACTTGTATCTTCGGAGACAAGTCTGAATAGTCCCCATTCCACTGACTGAGCATGAACAGTTGTAATGGTCTTAGATGAATGCGCACAAAAGGAACTATGTCCATTGCCGCTACCATCAAACCTATTACTTCCATGCACTGCGCTATGGAAGGAAGAGGAACGGAATGAAGTATCCGACAAGAGTCTAGAAGTTTTGTTTTTCTGGCTTCTGTCAGAAAAATCCTCATTTCTAAGGAGTCTATTATAGTTCCCAAGAAGGGAACCCTCGTTGACGGAGATAGAGAACTCTTTTCCACGTTCACTTTCCATCCGTGAGATCTGAGAAAGGCCAGGACAATGTCCGTGTGAGCCTTTACTTGAAGAAGGGACGACGCTCGAATCAGAATGTCGTCCAAGTAAGGTACTACAGCAATGCCCCTTGGTCTTAGCACCGCCAGAAGGGACCCTAGTACCTATGAGAAAATCCTAGGAGCAGTGGCTAATCCGAAAGAAAATGCCACGAACTGGAAATGCTTGTCCAGGAATGCAAACCTTAGGAACCGATGATGTTCCTTGTGGATAGGAATATGTAGATACGCATCCTTGAAATCCACCTTGGTCATGAATTGACCTTCCTGGATGGAAGGAAGAAGTGTTCGAATGGTTTCCATCTTGAACGATGGAACCTTGAGAAACTTGTTCAAGATCTTGAGATCTAAGATTGGTCTGAACGTTCCCTCTTTTTTGGGAACTATGATAAGATTGGAGTAGAACCCCATCCCTTGTTCTCCTAATGGAACAGGATGAATCACTCCCATTTTTAGTAGGTCTTCTACCCAATGTAAGAATGCCTGTCTTCTTATGTGGTCTGAAGACAACTGAGACCTGTGGAACCTCCCCCTTGGAGGAAGCCCCTTGAACCCCAGAGAATAACCTTGGGAGACTATTTCTAGCGCCCAAGGATCCAGAACATCTCTTTCCCAAGCCTGAGCGAAGAGAGAGAGTCTGCCCCCCACCAGATCCGGTCCCGGATCGGGGGCCCGCATTTCATGCTGTCTTGGTAGCAGTGGCAGGTTTCCTGGCCTGCTTTCCTTTGCTCCAGCCTTGCATAGGTCTCCAGGCTGGATTGGCTTGAGAAGTATTACCTTCCTGCTTAGAGGACGTAGCCCTTGGGGCTGATCCGTTTCTGCGAAAGGGACGAAACTTAGGTTTATTTTTGGTCTTGAAAAGACCTATCCTGAGGAAGGGCGTGGCCCTTGCCCCCAGTGATATCGGAGATAATCTCTTTCAAGTCAGGGCCAAAGAGTGTTTTCCCCTTGAAAGGAATGTCAAGCAATTTGTTCTTGGAAGACGCATCCGCTGCCCAAGATTTTAACCAAAGCGCTCTGCGCCACAATAGCAAACCCAGAATTTTTTCGCCGCTAACCTAGCCAATTGCAAGGTGGCGTCTAGGGTGAAAGAATTAGCCAATTTAAGAGCACGAATTCTGTCCATAATCTCCTCATAAGAAGAAGAATTACTAATAATCGCCTTTCCTAGCTCATCAAACTAGAAACACGCGGCTGCAGTGACAGGGACAATGCATGCAATTGGTTGTAGAAGGGAACCTTGCTGAACAAACATCTTTAGCAGACCTTCTAATTTTTTATCCATAGGATCTTGGAAAGCACAACTATCTTCTATGGGTATAGTGGCGCGCTTGTGTAGAGTAGAAACCGCCCCCTCGACCTTGGGGACTGTCTGCCATCAGTCCTTTCTGGGGTCGACTATAGGAAAACAATTTTATAAATATGGGGGGAGGTACTAAAGGTATACCGGGCCTGTCCCATTCTTTACTAACAATGTACGCCACCCGCTTGGATATAGGAAAAGCTTCGGGGGGCCCCGGGGCCTCTAAGAACTTTTCCATTTTACATAGTGGTTCTGGAATGACCAGATAATCACAATCATCCAAGTTGGATAACACCTCCTTAAGCAGAGCGCGGAGATGTTCCAACTTAAATTTAAAAGTAATCACATCAGGTTCAGCTTGTTGAGAAATGTTTCCTGAATCTGAAATTTCTCCCTCAGACAAAACCTCCCTGGCCCCCTCAGACTGGTGTAGGGGCCCTTCAGAAACCATATCATCAGCGTTCTCATGCTCTACAGAATTTTCTAAAACAGAGCAGTCGCGCTTTCGCTGATAAGTGGGCATATTGGCTAAAATGTTTTTGATAGAATTATCCATTACAGCCGTTAAATGTTGCATAGTAAGGAGTATTGGCGCACTAGATGTACTAGGGGCCTCCTGTATGGGCAAGACTGGTGTAGACGAAGGAGGGGATGATGCAGTACCATGCTTACTCCCCTCACTTGAGGAATCATCTTGGGCATCATTTTTACTAAATTTTTTTATGACATAAAATACATATAGTTAAATGAGAAGGAACCTTGGTTTCCCCACAGTCAGAACACAATCTATCTGGTAGTTCAGACATGTTAAACAGGCATAAACTTGATAACAAAGCACAAAAAACGTTTTAAAATAAAACCGTTACTGTCACTTTAAATTTTAAACTAAACACACTTTATTATTGCAATTGCGAAAAAGTATGAAGGAATTGTTCAAAATTCACCAAAATTTCACCACAGTGTCTTAAAGCCTTAAAAGTATTGCACACCAAATTTGGAAGCTTTAACCCTTAAAATAACGGAACCGGAGCCGTTTTTATATTTAACCCCTTTACAGTCCCTGGAATCTGCTTTGCTGAGACCCAACCAAGCCCAAAGGGGAATACGATACCAAATGATGCCTTCAGAAAGACTTTTCTATGTATCAGAGCTCCACACACATGCAGCTGCATGCCATGCTGTCCTCAAAAACAAGTGCGCCATACCGGCGCGAAAATGAGGCTCTGACTATGATTAGGGAAAGCCCCTAAAGAATAAGGTATCTAAAACAGTGCCTGCCGATATAATCATATCAAAATACCCAGAATAAATGATTCCTCAAGGCTAAATATGTGTTAATAATGAATCGATTTAGCCCAGAAAAAGTCTACAGTCTTAATAAGCCCTTGTGAAGCCCTTATTTACTATCTTAATAAACATGGCTTACCGGATCCCATAGGGAAAATGACAGCTTCCAGCATTACATCGTCTTGTTAGAATGTGTCATACCTCAAGCAGTAAGAGACTGCACACTGTTCCCCCAACTGAAGTTAATTGCTCTCAACAGTCCTGTGTGGAACAGCCATGGATTTTAGTTACGGTGCTAAAATCATTTTCCTCATACAAACAGAAATCTTCATCTCTTTTCTGTTTCTGAGTAAATAGTACATACCAGCACTATTTTAAAATAACAAACTCTTGATTGAATAATAAAAACTACAGTTAAACACTAAAAAACTCTAAGCCATCTCCGTGGAGATGTTGCCTGTACAACGGCAAAGAGAATGACTGGGGTAGGCGGAGCCTAGGAGGGATCATGTGACCAGCTTTGCTGGGCTCTTTGCCATTTCCTGTTGGGGAAGAGAATATCCCACAAGTAAGGATGACGCCGTGGACCGGACACACCTATGTTGGAGAAAACAACATACAAAGCAAAATGATCAATTTCCTTATATGACAGTTTCAGGAATGGGAAAAAATGCAAATAGCATAGCCCTCTGACATAGAAAAAGGCAAGAGGCAAATAGCAATGGGGTGAAAAAATAATGAAAAAATTTGGCGCCAAGTATGACGCACAATGTAACTGACACTTGCGTCATTAACGACGCAACCTTGTGTAAGGAACTCGGCGTCAACTATGACGCCGGAAATTACGAACTTGCGTCAACGGACGTACTGTCGTGCCAAAAAAATTCTCGCGCCAAGAATGACGCAATAAAGTCTAGCATTTGGCGCACCCGCGGGCCTAATGCTGCCCACAATTTGCAAAGAAAAAATTAAGTCAATTTTAAACCCCAGGTAAGAAAAATATTTCTTAAAATGTTTATTTTCCCCAAATATGAAACTGACAGTCTGCAAAAAGGAAATACACGAACCTGACTCATGGCAAATATAAGTACAATACATATATTTAGAACTTTATATTAATGCATAAAGTGCCAAACCATAGCTGAGGTGTCTTAAAGGGACACTGTACCCAAAAACTTTCTTTCGTGATTCAGATTGAGCATGCAATTTTAAGCAACTTTCTAATTTACTCCTATTATCAAATTTTCTTCATTCTCTTGGTATCTTTATTTGAAATGCAAGAATGTAAGTTTAGATGCCTGCCCATTTTTGGTGAACAACCTGGGTTATCCTTGCTGATTGGTAGATAAATTCATCCACCAATAAAAAAGTGCTGTCCAGAGTACTGGAACCAAAAAAAAGCTTAGATGCCTTCTTTTTCAAATAATGATAGCAAGAGAACAAAGAAAAATTGATAATAGGAGTAAATTAGAAAGTTGCTTAAAATTGCATGCTCTTTCTGAATTACAAAAGAAAACATTTGGGTACAGTGTCCCTTTAAGTAATAAAAACATACTTACCAAAAGAAACCCATCCACATATAGCAGATAGCCAAACCAGTACTGAAACAGTTATCAGTAGAGGTAATGGTATATGAGAGTATATCGTCGATCTGAAAAGGGAGGTAGGAGATGAATCTCTACGACCGATAACAGAGAACCTATGAAATAGATATCCCGTGAGAAAAAACAATGCAACCAATAGGTGATACTCCCTTCAAATCCCTCTGACATTCGCTGTACTCTGAGAGGAATCAAGCTTTAAAATGCTGAGAAGCACATGTCAACGTAGAAATCTTAAACAAACTTACATCACCACCTCCATAGGAGGCAAAGTTTGTAAAACTGGATTGTAGGTGTGGTGAGGGGTGTATTTATAGGCATTTTGAGGTTTGGGAAACTTTGCCCCTCTTGGTAGGATCTTATATCCCATACGTCACTAGCTCATGGACTCTTGCCAATTACATGAAAGAAAAATGATTATAATAAAGGTATTGGTTACTCAAACTAAATGTTAACATGTAAATGGGATAATTGTGCAAGATTCCAATTATTCATAGACAGACATTTTTTTTTTTTAAAGTATATCACCCTTTATAGTAAATCCCAAAATAAAATAACAAAAAGCACATTGAAAGAAATCTATAGCATCTACTGCAAGTGTCCTTACCGTTCTAGCCATTTCCACTGCAAGAAGCGCGAGAAGTACATGCTCTCTTGGTAATCCTCAAACGGCACACCACGCAAGTAATCATGCACAATTCTGCAAGTGAAAAAGAACTTTAGATAAATATTTAATACAAGTGTGGTGAAAAATGCAGATAAGAAGATACAACATGTTCCCCTTCCTATATTTAATGGCAAACGAAGGAGAAAGTTACCATCATATAGGCAGAGAACCTGGGGGTAGATTTATTATTAGTCGAGCGGATATGATTCGCTATAGTGTATCATGTCCATTCGACCTCGCTAAATGCTGACAGCATACGCTGTCGGCATTCAACATTGCACAAGCATTTCTAGTGAAATGCTTGTCCATTGCAGCCCCCTGCTCACTGGCGGCCAATCGGCTGCTAGCAGGGGCTATCAATCATTCCGATCGGATCGGAATTATTTCAATCCGCCACCTAAAAGGTAGGGACAGGTTAAGGAGCAGCGGTCTTATGACCGTTGCTTCTTAACTTCCGTTTTAGGCAAGTTGGAAACGATGGGGCTCCGAAGCAGCATCCGCTGCTTAATAAATGGAGCCCCTGTTGTGAGTTATCTTACTAAAGCCAATAAACAATTTGAAAATACAAGAAAAAAAGGATACATTTGAGAACTGAAATATATTAGGAAGATTTTTTTTTTTAAATTTACTCTTCCATGAAGAAGAGGAATTGTGTCTTGGAGCCGCAGAATTCATAGACACCCAACTACTGTGGTATACTCTGCAATAACTCCATGTTAGTTCTAAGTATTGATTGTATTGATTGACTTATTGTTTTGTGGAACAACGGCCTCAAAATTCTATTTGCAAAACGCTTTATCTTTTGACATCAGCTGGCTTTGCACGTTTCTCTTTACATGTGATCTGTGTCAATAAGAGTCTGTTGCTAGAAAATGTCCAGTTCTGAGATTTCATGATGAGCTGTCACTTCCATAGAGAAAGGCATTGTTCACAGTCATCTTGGTTACTTTATTTTATATATTTTATATTATTATTATTCCTGTACTTAAAATACTAAAGAATATGAAGTTTTATCTATTTTGAGTTTGGCCTCCCTCTGTGGACATTTTAATATACAGACATTTAATATTATCATTATATAAATAGAAACCATGTTGGAAGTCATCTAATGTCACATACACAGATAATTAAAATCAACATACCTCTTTTAAAATACCAGAACGCTATGGCAGACATAGGAAACATGTTACATAACCCTTTTCCTAACAGAGGTGCCTCAAATATTGCCCAAGGAAGGGTAATGTAAAGGATTGTTCAGACCCACAGCAGTGAAAGAGCGAACAATAACACTTTAGAATGGTAGACTTCAACTTAAAATGTGTTAAAGATTACGTTTGTTAGAGTATACAATTGTATCACTATTGGCCCTGCAAATCTATTTGTTTAACTCCTGCAAAGTTAAAGTACAACAGAGAACTGCTAGTCCCAGGCAGAAACTTACACTGATTGAATCAGCAGTCATAGATGCAAAGCTGGTTGTGCGACCCTGGGGTTAAACACACAGGCAAAATACTGCACATGAGCCACAGAGAACTGCTGGTCCAGAGCAGAATCTACCACTGATCCAAATCGGCAGCACTTTGTTGCATGACTCAACTGTGTTTCAACCACATCTGATTGAATCAGCAGCAGTTTCTGTTCAGAGCTAGCAGTTCTCTATGGTACTTTACATTTTTGGGAGTTAAACACATAGATTTGCAGGGTCGACAGTGATAAAAATGACATGCTCTTACAAATGAAAACTTAAGGACCCTTTAAATAAAGTAAAAAGAATTTATCATTAGCAAAAATAGCTAAACTCAGGAGTTCAAGGCCTTTATCAAACATTTAAAGTATTCCTATATATAAGGTTAAGGAAAAAAGGCATTCAATGCTTTTTCACACACACTTTAAAAGCCTCACCTTCATTATAAAACAAAGCAAAAATACGACCACCATGTGGCAAATCCAACCTGACAAGAGACTATATATATATGGGTAAATAAAGAAAACTCCATACTTCTCATTGTATGTTTGCATAGCAGATGCTTTTCCAAGAGAAAGATTGTATTCTATTAACGTTCCAACTACACAAATTTCTAACCAAATGTGATCATTTTATTTTAACTTTGCAGTATAGCAAATTGTGTCAATTACTAATTAGATTGTGAAGTCTTAAGTGCATATTTAACATGTAACATTCTACAAATAAATGTTTGAGCAGTTTTTAAACTTTAGAAATGATTCCACAGTTTGCTTGTATATTATGTAAATATTATTAGATAAATTAAAGTGACAATAAATTGGTTTCTCCTTAAAATGTTTCCAATTACACCAGCTTAGTTATACCAGCAACAGAGTTTATGGGGAATTCTTTCTTTAGGCATATTTTTGTATATACAATAGCTGTATCTGTTAACTAAAACCACAACCCAATAAAATGCAGGGAGAGCATACCACATTACCTTATCTGTCTAATTCTTAACACAAAGTATTTAATACCGTTTCCTAAAAAAGCCAATACTCAGAGAGGACACTGGGAATAGAACATTTTAGTACCTCTTTTTCACAGCCCCCCACTCAGAATTATTTAATCTAAACCATCTTGTTTACATGTTTATTAGTGATCAGATCTTAAGTTCAGAAATCTTCAAGATAGGTGGGGAAACAGTAGCCAAAATCAGCTATTTCAATTGAGAAAATAAAAAGGTGAAAGAACTTTTTTTTTTACTTACTTATTCTCTTTATAAAATTTAAGTAGTACATGTGAACACAACATATATGAAACAGGATTAAAGTTCGCATCTGGAAATCAAAGTCCAACATGTAAAGAAGTTACGTAGAGTAATGTCTTAATTTAAAAGTTCTGTTTCAATATGTACAAGTAATGCAACGTGTTGCATATTAGATATAAATTCAAATGTTTGATAAAGAATAAAGATAATGGTCTCTCCGTATCTTATGAGAAAAAAATACTTGACCTTCATCCTAAGATTTACGTTCTTTGGTCATAACTAGGGTTAAAGTAAACTAAGCTTTAAAAGGCAGTCACGGATATGAGAAATATACACTGTGTTATGGGATTTCTGGATCCAGTACTCAAAAGTAACCTTAACTTACTAGTTTTAAATTATTTTCAAAATTGACTATAGCTAAGTCATTCACAAACATTACGTCACTGATCAGCTCAAGCAGGGAAATACTTAAAATCTGGCATAAGGGATTTTTTTTCTTCTAAGACAAAAGACAAGAGTGCTTTAGGGTTCACATGCAATAAAAAAAAAAACAGGAGTCCCAAAGTTCATTAAAGAGTCCCTGATCATCCCTGATGGACTGGATTTTCAGTAAAGACTATGCCACTGACAACGAACTGGAAAGAAGTATAATCTTCCCATATTTGTCCTCAGCAATAATCCATTATAATTCCAGTTTATAACCCAAAGAGGTAAAAAAAAATGTGAACTGTATTTAATCCAATACAGGCCTGGCAGAGAGTTTGTAAATTATTAGATCTAGACTACGGGGTATCTAAATATATCCCATTGGTAGGTAACCCACAATTCCCAGCAGGTCTATGTAATGTTTCTCAGTTACTAGATTTCGATAGGAAGTATATTAAAACTTTTGGTTCTCTTCGCAGGGAGTTCAATATACTTCAAAAGGATTTTTATGCGTATTTGCAAGCTAGACATTTTGTGCTTGATCTAATAAGCAACTTTGGTTGGAATTGGACTTTAGGGGGTATTGAAAATTGGTTGGTGCTAGCCAAAAATGGACATATGTCAGTTTCTCCATGTTATCAAGCCTTGTTTGTTTGTATGGCTTTGTTTTTGTCTGTCTATAAGGGATAATGGTGGGGTAAAACTCTACAAAACACTGTCAAGATAAATGGCTGATGCCTATTAACTTTGTTTTTTCTTGCTTTTTATTTATTTCGCTGAATATAGCACATTTTAGTTATATCTTGTTTCCTATTGGGTATGATAACAATATTAAAACTGTTAACCATTACAGTTTAACTTATATTGGTAAAGATGGCGGAATATGGTTTTTCTTTAACATTTTTTTTATCTTTTGTACATGACAACAAATATACTATCTTTGTGTTTTTTTTATTTTGGACTTATACAGTGTTTTAGAATATAAATAAATTTAAATAAAAAAAAAAAAAAAAAAAAGAGTCCCTGATCAGCCAATGAATATATTTTTTACTAGGTTGTTAGTATATAATCTACTTTTAATGTGTTTTTAGGATGCTATGTTACTGTGTACTTACTGAAAATCTTACCTATGATTATGCCAACATAAGATAACGATGCAGATTCACTCAAACTCTGGACCCCACAGAGTTCAAAACAACTAATCAAATACCTACAATAATACTAACATGATTACTGGTTTGTTAAGTAGTAGGACTGCTTAATTGTTAACTCACAGATCATTTGCATCAGTGCAACACAAGTGCAGTAAAACAAATATGTGCACTTTATTTTTACAGCTGTAATTAAAATGGAGGTTTGTCTTTCACATTCTCACTTTTGCTGTCCCAGACTTTAGCTTGTACCAATTGCCTGTATAGCCAAGCACACAGGTCAAGTTATTCAGTTCAGTAATATGGGATCTCAGTGATTTCTGATTAATCTGTTTGTCATTTAGACAAATCCAATAAAGGTCTATAAAATGTTAGCTGGGATATAGATATTGTTTATCTTATCTTCAAATTAATACGGTGAAAGAGCATTTTTCTATTTAGCATAGTCTTTTTATATGCTTTTGGTAAGATGGATTCATAATTGGCAGCATTCATCACCATTTTTAGTGATCTTAGGTAGATATTAAACTATACAATGTCACCTCTAATATGCCTCTACTTGAAAGAAAATGAGCCAAAAAAAATCCAAAACAAAACCCTCAACTGTTCCATTAAAAACACCTGTATGTCTGTTTTGAATGTACCTGACTAATACAAGCATTGGACTCTGATAAATGCTAAGTTTGTCAACAGAAGACAAAGGAAAAATACCAAAAGTATAAGAGCAATATTTAGCATTGCATAGATATTTATCTATATATAAAAAACCCCTCTGTGTATAGCCTATGAATGTCACTAATGACAACACAAATCTCCAACCAAAAGAGGAGAACGGTTAGGTGTAAGCTATATAATTTTCGTTTTGTTTTAGATCTTAACAATAAAGTAGTAAGATGGAGTAAGCGCAGATAAGCTAATGTGGCCTGACCAAAGTGTTTATGAGGAAAAAATGCATTACAAAACCAGTGTCACTTGCACACACTTCTACTGCATATTAAAAAACATAATTTATGCTTACCTGATAAATTTATTTCTCTTGTAGTGTGTTCAGTCGGGTCATCCATTACTTATGGGATATATTCTCCTTCCCAACAGGAAGTTGCAAGAGGATCACCCAAGCAGAGCTGCTATATAGCTCCTCCCCTCACATGTCATATCCAGTCATTCGACCGAAACAAGACGAGAAAGGAGAAACTATAGGGTGCAGTGGTGACTGGAGTTTCAATTAAAATTTAGAACTGCCTCAAAAAAAGACAGGGCGGGCCGTGGACTGAACACACTACAAGAGAAATAAATTTATCAGGTAAGCATAAATTATGTTTTCTCTCGTTAAGTGTGTTCAGTCCACGGGTCATCCATTACTTATGGGATACCAATACCAAAGCTAAAGTACACGGATGATGGGAAGGACAAGGCAGGAACATTTAAACAGAAGGAACCACTGCCTGTAGAACCTTTCTCCCAAAAACAGCCTCCGAAGAAGCAAAAGTGTAAAATTTGTAAAATTTTTAAAAGGTATGAAGTGAAGACCAAGTTGCAGCCTTGCAAATCTGTTCAACAGAGGCCTCAGTCTTAAAGGCCCAGGTGGAAGCCACAGCTCTAGTGGAATGAGCTGTAATTCTTTCAGGAGGCTGCTGTCCAGCAGTCTCATAGGCTAAACGTATTATGCTACGAAGCCAAAAAGAGAGAGAGGTGGCCGAAGCCTTTTGACCTCTCCTCTGACCAGAATAAACGACAAACAGAGAAGAAGTTTGCCGAAAATCTTTAGTTGCCTGTAAGTAGAACTTCAGGGCACGGACTACGTCCAGATTATGCAAAAGACGTTCCTTCTTTGAAGAAGGATTAGGACATAATGATGGAACAACAATCTCTTGATTGATATTCCTGCTAGAAACAACCTTAGGTAAAAACCCAGGTTTAGTACGCAGAACTACCTTGTCTGAATGAAAAATCAGATAAGGAGAATCGCAATGTAAGGCAGATAACTCAGAGACTCTTCGAGCCGAGGAAATAGCCATCAAAAACAGAACTTTCCAAGATAAAAGCTTAATATCAATGGAATGAAGGAGTTCAAACGGAACACCCTGAAGAACTTTAAGAACCAAGTTTAAGCTCCACGGAGGAGCAACAGTTTTAAACACAGGCTTAATCCTAGCCAAAGCCTGACAAAAAGCCTGGACGTCTGGATTCTCTGCCAGACGTTTGTGTAAAAGAATAGACAGAGCAGAAATCTGTCCCTTTAACGAACTAGCGGATAAACCCTTTTCTAAACCTTCTTGTAGAAAAGTCAATATCCTAGGAATCCTAACCTTACTCCATGAGTAACTCTTGGATTCACACCAATATAAATATTTACGCCATATCTTATAGTAAATTTTTCTGGTAACAGGTTTCCGAGCCTGTATTAATGTATCAATAACCGACTCCGAAAAACCACGCTTTGATAGAATCAAGCGTTCAATCTCCATGCAGTCAGCCTCAGAGAAATTAGGCTTGGATGGTTGAAAGGACCCTGAATTAGAAGGTCCTGCCTCAGAGGCAGAGACCATGGTGGACAGGACGACATGTCCACTAGGTCTGCATACCAGGTCCTTCGTGGCCACGCAGGCGCTATCAGAATCACTGATGCTCTCTCCTGTTTGATCCTGGCAATCAGTCGAGGTAGCAACGGAAATGGTGGAAACACATAAGCCATGTTGAAAACCAAAGGGGCTGCTAGTGCATCTACCAGCACCGCTCCCGGGTCCCTGGACCTGGATCCGTAACAAGGAAGCTTGGCGTTCTGGCGAGATGCCATGAGATCCAGCTCCGGTTCGCCCCAACGAAGAATCAATTGAGCAAACACCTCCGGGTGAAGTTCCCACTCCCCCGGATGAAAGGTCTGGCGACTTAGAAAGTCCGCCTCCCAGTTCTCCACGCCTGGGATGTAGATCGCTGACAGGTGACAAGAGTGAGACTCTGCCCAGCGAATTATCTTCGAGACTTCCAACATCGCTAGGGAACTCCTGGTTCCCCCTTGATGATTGATGTAAGCCACAGTCGTGATGTTGTCCGACTGAAATCTGATGAACCTCAGTGTTGCTAACTGAGGCCAAGCTAGAAGAGCATTGAATATTGCTCTTAATTCCAGAATGTTTATTTGGAGGAGTTTCTCCTCCTGAGTCCACGATCCCTGAGCCTTCAGGGAGTTCCAGACTGCACCCCAGCCTAGTAGGCTGGCATCTGTTGTTACAATCGTCCAATCTGGCCTGCGAAAAGTCATTCCTTTGGACAGATGAACCCGCGACAACCACCAGAGAAGAGAATCTCTGGCCTCCTGGTCCAGATTTAGTAAAGGGGACAGATCTGAGTAATCCCCATTCCACTGACTTAGCATGCATAGTTGCAGCGGTCTGAGATGCAGGCGCGCAAATGGCACTATGTCCATTGCCGCGACCATTAAGCCGATTACTTCCATGCACTGAGCTACTGATGGGCTTGGAATGAAATGAAGGACACGGCAAGCATTTAGGATTTTTGATAACCTGGACTCCGTCAGGTAAATCTTCATCTCTACAGAATCTATAAGAGTCCCTAGAAAGGGAACCCTTGTGAGTGGGAACAGAGAACTCTTTTCCATGTTCACTTTCCACCCATGCGACCTCAGAAATGCTAGAACTATCTCTGTATGGGACTTTGTATTTTGAAAACTTGACGCTTGTATCAGAATGTCGTCTAGGTACGGAGCCACCGCTATGCCTCGCGGTCTTAGTACCGCCAGAAGCGAGCCCAGAACCTTTGTAAAAATTCTCGGGGCAGTAGCCAACCAGAAGGGAAGAGCTACAAACTGGTAATGCCTGTCTAGAAAGGCAAACCTTAGGTACCGATAATGATCTTTGTGAATCGGTATGTGAAGGTAGGCATCCTTTAAGTCCACTGTGGTCATATACTGACCCTCTTGGATCATGGGTAGGATGGTTCGAATAGTTTCCATTTTGAACGATGGAACCCATAGGAATTTGTTTAAGATCTTCAGGTCCAAGATTGGCCTGAAGGTACCCTCTTTTTTGGGAACCACAAACAGATTTGAGTAAAAACCCTGCCCTTGTTCCGTCCGCGGAACCGGGTGGATCACTCCCATTACTAAGAGGTCTTGTACACATCGCAGAAATGCCTCTTTCTTTATTAGGTTTGTTGATAACCTTGACAGATGAAATCTCCCTTGTGGAGGAGAAGTTTCGAAGTCCAGAAGGTATCCCTGAGATATGATCTCCAACGCCCAGGGATCCTGGACATCTCTTGCCCAGGCCTGGGCGAAGAGAGAAAGTCTGCCCCCCACTAGATCCGTTTCCGGATAGGGGGCCCTTTCTTCATGCTGTCTTAGGGGCAGAAGTAGGTTTTCTGGCCTGCTTGCCCTTGTTCCAGGACTGGTTGCTTTTCCAACCCTGTCTGTAACGAGTAGCAGTCCCTTCCTGTTTTGGAGCGGAGGAAGTTGATGCTGCTCCTGCCTTGAAATTACGAAAGGCACGAAAATTACACTGTTTGGCCTTTGATTTGGCCCTGTTCTGAGGAAGGGTGTGACCCTTACCTCCAGTAATGTCAGCAATAATTTCTTTCAAGCCGGGCCCGAATAAGGTTTGCCCTTTGAAAGGAATATTAAGCAATTTAGATTTAGAAGTTACATCTGCTGACCAGGATTTAAGCCATAGCGCTCTGCGCGCCTGGATGGCGAATCCGGAGTTCTTAGCCGTTAGTTTGGTTAAATGCACAACGGCATCCGAAACAAATGCATTAGCTAGCTTAAGGGCTTTAAGCTTGTTCATAATCTCATCCAATGGTGCTGTGCGAATAGCCTCTTCCAGAGACTCAAACCAGAATGCCGCTGCAGCAGTGACGGGCGCAATGCATGCAAGGGGCTGTAATATAAAACCTTGTTGAACAAACATTTTCTTAAGGTAACCTTCTAATTTTTTATCCATTGGATCTGAGAAAGCACAACTATCCTCCACCGGGATAGTGGTACGCTTGGCTAAAGTAGAAACTGCTCCCTCCACCTTAGGGACCGTCTGCCATAAGTCTCGTGTGGTGGCGTCTATTGGGAACATTTTCCTAAATATCGGAGGAGGGGAAAAGGGCACACCGGGTCTATCCCACTCCTTGCTAATAATCTCTGTAAGCCTTTTAGGTATAGGAAAAACGTCAGTACACACCGGTAACGCATAGTATTTATCCAGCCTACATAATTTCTCTGGGATTGCAACCGTGTCGCAATCATTCAGAGCCGCTAACACCTCCCCTAGCAATACACGGAGGTTCTCAAGCTTAAATTTAAAATTTGAAATTTCTGAATCCGGTCTCCCCGGATCAGATCCGTCACCCACAGAATGAAGCTCTCCGTCCTCATGTTCTGCAAATTGTGACGCTGTATCGGACATGGCTCTCGTGTCATCGGCGCGCTCTGTCCTAAACCCAGAGCTATCGCGCTTGCCTCTTAACTCAGGCAAATTAGATAATACTTCTTTCATAACATTAGCCATATCATGCAAAGTGATTTGTAAGGGCCTTGATGTACTTGGCGCCACAATCTCACGCACCTCCTGAGCGGGATGCGAAGGTACTGACACGTGAGGAGAGTTAGTCGGCATAACTTCCCCCTCGTTGTCTGGTGATAATTTCTTTACCGGTAAAGACTGACTTTTATTTAAAGTAACATCAATACAATTGGTACACATATTTCTATTGGGCTCCACATTGGCTTTTAAACATAATGAACAAGTAGATTCATCTGTATCAGACATGTTTAAACAGACTAGCAATGAAGGCTAGCAAGCTTGGAAAAAATCTTTTAATAAATTTACAAGCAATAGAAAAAACGCAGCAGCGCTTTTAAAAACACAAAAAAACTGTCACAGTTGAAATAACAATGAACTAATTCAGTTATAGTCAACAATTTTAACAGTAAATGTATGAATTTAGCAGAGGATTGCACCCACTAGCAAACGGATGATTAACCCCTCAATACCCAAAAACGGATAATCAATTTAAGATTTAACGCTTTTATCACAGTCAAACACACTGTCACAGGTCTGCTGTGACTGATTACCTCCCTCAAAAATGAATTTTGAAGACCCCTGAGCTCTCTGGAGACGTCCTGGATCAAGGAGGAGGAAGCAGGAAGACTGTGCTAGAATTTTAACTGCGCAACAAGGCGCTAAAAAAGGCCCCTCCCACTCATATTACAACAGTGGGAGACCTGTTACAACGGTTTCTATGTAGAAATATACGTTAGCCATATGGAAAAAAATAATGCCCAAAAAGATTTATCACCAAAGTACGTCACAAAACGAATAACATGCCAGTAAACGTTTTAAAAACAACTTTCCAGTGTTATGCAAAGTTATCACTAAGCCTGCTACCAGTCGCTTCTACTGCAGTTAAGGCTCATATATTTATTTCAGTATTAACAGTATTTTCTCAGTCAAATTCTAGTCCCTAGAAAATTACTCAACTGTGCATACATTTATCAGCCTGATACCAGTCGCTACTACTGCATTAAAGGCTGTACTTACATCATATGGGTAACAGCAGTGTTTTCTTAGTCAATTCCATTCCTAGAAAATATTACTGCACATACCTCATTTGCGGGGGACCCCGCATGCTATTCCCTTTTCTGAAGTTACCCCACTCCTCAGAATGTGCGAGAACAGCCAGTGGATCTTAGTTACGTCTGCTAAGATCATAGAAAAACGCAGGCAGATTCTTCTTCTAAATACTGCCTGAGAGAAAAAAACAGCACACTCCGGTGCCATTTTAAAATAATAAACTTTTGATTGAAGAATAATTAGGTAAAAAACTCCTATCTCCTCTCACGACCTCCTTCTTTGTTGAGACTTGCAAGAGAATGACTGGATATGACATGTGAGGGGAGGAGCTATATAGCAGCTCTGCTTGGGTGATCCTCTTGCAACTTCCTGTTGGGAAGGAGAATATATCCCATAAGTAATGGATGACCCGTGGACTGAACACACTTAACAAGAGAAAGCTATAATATTTCAGTATACATAGAGAAAACCCCAAAACCAGACAGGAGACAAGTGAAGACTATAAAGGATCACTTAATTAAAAAAATACTGTACATTACTGTAATAGAAGATTTAAACAATCTTTTACTGAAATTAAATTTTTTAAGGGTTGTTTCTCTTATGCGCTCACAAAACATTTTCTTTAATATATAATAGATAGTGAAGGAATTTTTTTAAACAATTTAAAACACTGCAGTAGGTAAATATGATAAGTGTACACTGTCCCTTTAACTTGAAATAGGATTTATACTTGACAGTAAATCAGTATCGTCACCCTCATATTAGTGACAAATTGCCTTTGCAATCTGTTTTCTCAATGCACACATTGTTCTGGTTCCTGCAAATAAAGACACATTTTTTATTGTTTAAAACGACAGATAATGCCTTTAATACCCATTCCCAAGCATTGCACAAAAAACATGATTATATTAACATAATTTATAACCTTTAAACCTCTAAATGTTTGTCTGTTTCTAAGTCTCTAAAGACAGCCCCATGATCACATGCTTTTGTATTTGCTTTTCACATCAGGAGAGGCTAGTTCATACAAGTCATAAAGATAACATTGTGCTGATGCCCGTGGATTCTAACAACACAGCACTAATTGGCTGAAATGCAAGTCAATAGATAAAGTCATGTGATCAGGGGGCCGTCAGAAGATGCTTAGAAACAAGGTAATCACAGAGGTAAAAAGTGTATTAATATAACCTGTATTTTCTGTGCAAAACTGGAGAATGGGTAAAAAATAAATTATGACTTACCAGATAATTTCCTTTCCTTTGATACAGGGAGAGTCCACAGCTGCATTAATTACTTGTGGGAATACAGAACCTGGCCACTAGGAGGAGGCAAAGCCACCCCAGTCAAAGGCTTGAATACCTCCCCCACTTCCCTCATTCATTCTGCCAAGGGAACAAGAACAGTAGGAGAAATATCAGGGTGAAAAAGGTGCCAGTAGAAAACAAATTTAGGGCCGCACATCGGAGAACATGGGCGGGAGCTGTGGACTCTCCCTGTATCGAAGGAAAGTCCACAGCTGCATTAATTACTTGTGGGAACTAATACCCAAGCTACAGAGGACACTGAATGCTAACGGGAGGGCAAAAAAGGAGGCGGCCCAAATCTGAGGGCACCACAGACTGCATCCAACCCATTCTCCCGAAGCTGTTTCAACAGAAGCAAAAAGAAAAAGAATGTTCAGAGGACCAGATAGCCGCCCCAACAATCAGAACCATAAAGATCTCATGCTCAAAACCCAAGAAGACGTCACTGTTCTTGAACTGAGCAATAACCTCTGAGGAGGCTAGAAACCCACCGACTCCCAAGTCAAGTGAAAAAAAAAAACCCCTCCATCAACAATAAAGAAAGCAAACAAGCCTCCAAAGGGAAAAGAATATCAAGGCAAGAGTCCCTGAAGGAATACCCTTTTCCATAAAAAAATGAAAATAACAATCCTAGGGAGAAACCCCTAACAAACTTGCCAACAACCTTAATAAAAGGAAAACTCCTCCAAAGAGTACGTATTGTAAGATTACAACATAGGGATAATAGCAAGTAGAAAACATCTACAGACGGAATAGATCATTGAAGTTGTCAAGATTATTCCTGCTCGGTTAGAAAAATAACCTGATGCTACCCTTTAAAAAAGACTAAGCTCCAAAAAGGAGCAAGAACGGTACCGGCCTGATCGTAGTCAGAGCCCCATCAAAAGGAATGAAACGCCTGAGAGTTCAATGATCTTCTGGAACAGAAGGACAATCAGGGAATCGAAAATTGCTTGCAAGCCCACAATCAAGGACTGCCGCCGGATTCACCCACAACCTACCGCGCACAAAATGTCAAAGGTACTCATCAGGATATGAGAGCCACCTGTCTCAAAAAGGACCGCTCGAGCCAGCGCTCGCTAGGAAGGCCCTTCCCCAGCTCATCCTGGGGAAAAAAAAAAGAGACTCCTGAAGTCCAATAGAGAGCCAGAACTAACTAGCCCTCTTTACAAGGGTGGTCCTCAGCACCTAAGAAAGATGGCGAAGGACCAACTATGCGCCACAAAAGGAACATAACCCCTTTAAAAAACTCTCTCTCTTTGCTCAGCCCAAACAATCTCATACGTCCGCCCCATAGAAACAGGAGTCCATGAAGACGAGACCCTTAAACTGTGATACTAACTTGCGGACCTAAACTGAGCAATCAGTCTCATGCCACTAGCTTTGCTAGGATCAGACCCACCCCAACAACGAGTAATATGGTCACAAAGAATAGGATCCCCAGAACAGACTGAAGGACCTGAAACACATTCCAATGAGTGATGCTAGCAGATACCAGATGCACCTTCTGGCAGAAAAAAAACAGAAGTTGACCTGATTTCCAAGCCACAACCTTCTGATCTAAACGGTAGATCTAATCACTATGCCACATCTCCCTGAGAGTAAAAGAGGAAACCAGGGATAAGCAAGGACGCCTGATCAGCTTATCCAATCAGATATCAATCCTTGAGAAGAAAAGAAAGATAGTAGGGAGAACCTGCTAAATTAGAGGACTGTTGACAAAGAGTCATAGTGGGCCTCCGCCAACCGCTAAAGACAAGTTCCTCCCGACTACGCAGTAGGAACGCTCTCTCTTTCCAATAAAAGGGAGCTACCAACCAAAAAGGAACAAACCCAGAAGACCAAAGCCTCAAGGCCGAATGTTCGGCTGAGGAACCTAAGGAGAAAAAAGAAGGAAACTCCTGATCCACAGACTCCCATAGGATGCTCGCTCCCCACGGGCAGCAAAGCAACCAGTCAAAACCGTCCATGAAGAGCAACTCCAGAACAGAGAGGTCTGAACAAAACACAGGGAGTCTAGTCCCCCCACCGATAATTCCTATAAAAGTCCACTAAAACAGATATAGAAAGGGGACAACATCATGCCTGAAGATTCAGCCTCTGCTGACCAGACCATATCAACCCCCCGGCCAACAAAGACCAGAGGGGGAACAGAAGGGCATATCACAAGATCTCAGGAAAAACCTTCCTGCCCTGGAGATTTATAGCAGAAACTCAAATCTAGAACCCCCTCTGAGGATCAAAAGACAAGAGAAAAATCCTTAAAGTCTAGTTAACAGCCGATGGTAAGAAACCAGAAGCCAAGACCCGGGAGCTACTGCAAATTCTGGAGCAAGGTACTCCACATAAAACCCCAGATTCCAAAAGGGAAAAACTAGAATCAGAAAGAGGTTCCCTGGAAGAAACGGCTCCTAAGAACCGGATTCGTTCCAAAGGATAAAATAGAAAAGACATCCTTTTTCCTGAACAAAAGAGGGGAGATTCTTACAGTCTCAGACAAACAGGGGCTCTATAAGCTCTGCATAACAGTCAGAGAAACCAATTAGGATGGACTGCCCCCTCCTTATTGGCCATACCCCAACAGTGGAAAGAAATTATTCCCACAGGGCAATAGATACCGGGACCATGACCCAAAAGTCACCCGCAACCTCCCAAAGACAAAATCAAGAGAAGAGACAACATCCCAAAATAAGTCTAGCTCCGAAGTCTAAGACTCCTAGATCCATTAGATCCCCCAAGCGTCCAAGATAAAGCTTAAAGACAGGTCCAGCCTGTACTCTAGAATAGGTGAACTCGAAGTGCATGGCCGAGAAGCTAGAAAAAGACTCCCACTTTTGTGTAAAGGGAAGGAACAGACTTAACTAGTACCCAAAACAGGTCCTGCCTGTCATCAAGGATACCACACAGCCATGAAAACCTTCAAGAGCTAACAGAAATCTCAAATTACAGTAATGCTAGAAAAACTGAGATAAACAAACTAAGGAATATAAGCTCCTGGCTTAAAAAATTTTTTGTCTCATATCGGGGGACCAGCACCCCGAACAGAGAACTAAATGCTTCCACCTGAAGTCTACAACAATCTCGACCAATTAAGTCAATAGTCTCAAAAATCCCATGTGACGAAACGTCTTGTAAGAGTTTCTATAACAACCCAGAGCTCTAAAATCTGAAAACTATCCTAAAAGGGAATAGAATGTAAAAGAAAAATTAGGCAAACGCCCAAACATGTCAACTGAAAAAAATGGATTGTGTTAACACCAGGTCCAGCCTGTCACACACACAATCCCCCATAGAGCTCAGAACTGAGAGTCTAATAAAAGAATAAAACAAAATGTAAATCAAGACGATAAGGAATAGGATTCAGTTCTCTCCACTCGTCTATTCAAGATCGTTATCTGACTTAGAGGACTGAGATTCAACTGACGGATCAGTACTGGGAACCTCTAACATCGCCAAAACCTCTCTCAGAAGTAAACGCAGGCGAGCCAATCTAAATCTAAACGCTATGCTCTCCACAGTCTGAGGATTCAAATCCTTAGACTCTGACCCTGGAAGTTCTACCTCTGAAGCCTCAGAGGAAACCGCATCCCCAGAGGAATGATCGGATACAATCGTCATTTTTCCCACGGCCTCCTGGTCAGGAGAAACTGGATTGACCTTTCGCTTGCACGCAGCAGGAAGAGGTAGCATCGTTAAAGCCGTAGAGATAGCCATGCGAAACTGTGTAGTAACCACTGGTGGAAACAACCCCCTCAAAGGCGAAGGGGGAGCGGAACTCGGGAAGACAGCATATGTTGGAATAGAAGCATCTAGGTAACACGCCTCACTGGATTCAAAATCCTCAGAGGCATCAGAATCCTCAGAGGCGGATGGCTCAGCGGTCTCCGACAACACAATATTGGTTGATGAGAACAGCTTATAGCGGCATACGGAACATAATTGAGAGGGCTGGGTTACCCCAGCCTCATCACAATATACACAGGTCTCAAATCGGTCTCGGAGGGATACCCCTCTAACATATCAGAATCCTCCATAATTCTTCTAAGATATATTATCAAAAGAGAAAAACAACTGGCACCTTATACCCCCAATGGCTGGGGCACTCACCACCTCCTATGACCCAGACAGGTAGAGAAGATGTTCCTCTCCGACGACACCCAGTCAGGAATCGGAAATAAACTTGACCACTCCTGGTCACATGGTGCTCATGCAGGACTGACCCTGCTAAGAAAAGGCGCGCCACCTTAATAAAAAAACGTTCTTACACATAAGCAGTCAAAATCATATAACAAACATGATTAAAAAATCCCCACTGGGTGTCCTAGCAGCGGCTCTGTGTAGTCACACATTTCAAGAGCTCTGGGAGAGTGGCCTATGATCCGCTGATATAATAGTCCACAACTACAGTATTCAACGCCAACACTGTAAAATTGTGGTCCTAAACGACTTCTAATACAACTAGAACCATTTCGCTGTATTTATGACCCTGGAGCCAGAATTGGACATTTAAGGCCTGTAGCAGCGGCGATTATACAGGCAGCATCCCCCCCCGGTTTACCGGGGTGTACTACTAGGACTGATCGCCTATCAACCCCACCCGATACTTTTAAGCATCTGCACAACTTATCATTCCTATAAACTACAAGTAGCTGTCAAGCGGGAAAATTGCAAAGAACGGTACAATGGCGTACTCTCCAGCTGGCACAAGGGAAGAAAACTCTCACACTAAGCTTGATCTAATGCTTCTTAAACTGGAGGCGATTTTTCAGCCGATAATAGCAAAGGCACCCTCGGCACACGAGCTCCAACTCCTTATGCTTAAGATACCGCCAGTAACATTAGATGTCCCGGCTATACAACGATCTGCGACACAGGAATCAGGCCTGACCCTAGGGCGGCCGTAGAACCTGAGGTGCGATTGGATGGGGATCTACCTCTGCTGGTTACATACCAACCTTCGCAGCTGTCAAAACAGAACGACACAGAAACACTGCCGAAGAGGACACCCAGAGAAAGCCTTCAAGCGACATCCATTTTGTCAACAGCTATTATGGAGCAAAAATTAGTTGTCTATCAGCTCAAGATGCCGACTCATCTGAAGCATCGTGCAGCAAAGCTTAAAGATCCTGATATAGCCGCCAACAACGATAGCGATATGCAAGGAGCATCCTATTCATTATCGCAATCTGTGGGCCATTGTGGAACAGTAAGTGTGCATCTGCGAAACATGCAGGGACCGGAGTCTGAGCGACTTTCTCAGGGTTTTAGAGGGGGGCCCTGGGATACGGTGGACTCGGTGCCAAAGATAAATCTGTTTCCCAGTGGCTTGTTAGATATTGCTTCAAGGTCTCTGAATGTATTAACAATGCCCTGTATCAAAGGTATGCTCCCATCGTTGACAATCCCTGAAGGATGACAATCATTAAACAAAATATAATTCTCAGAAAGCAGTAAAAGTTCTAATTAATATGCTGGAACTCTAGACTCTTATATGTTTAAAGGTTCTTCTTTTTAGGTACTGTAAAAGTTATGAAAAGTGTTTGCATTAGATAGGCAATGTGCTAATGTCTAGCGCTATTTTGGAGTTAATTGTTTGCACATGCATAATCTTTCTAAAATACAGGTAGCCACAGCTTTCACGTGGAAGGAAATCCAGACCACACTTAAGTAGAAACGTTTTTTTTTATTTTTTAATATGATTCTATATCCTCACAATGTTACGTATACAACTTAAATCAACAACCAAGAGACTTCCATATCTTCCTAATATAGTTGACACAGGTTTGATATACATTTTGCATTTTTATGTGACCTTCCCTTGCATCGCCAGCGGCCGAGGTGGTGTGTAGGAGGTCTTCTATAAGTTTAGCACGGCACAATATCAATGTGTGAATAATTTGTTCTACTATATATATCATGTGAGGTTCAATGTTAGATCGCAGAAGCTCAAATTATTTATGTGACACTACCGTCTCTATAGGTTAATTTGACAATTAAGGTGTGGTTATATCCTGTTAATTTATTCAGTCCTGGTGTTCTTGTTTTTAGTTTCTGCATTTATTTTTACATTTAGGTTCATCTAATTAAGCCTATTGTCCTTTATGTTCATTGTAAGCCCCAGCTTTTATTCACATTATTAATGAAGGGCCAAAAGTGCCCAACTCTTTTTAGGGATTAAAATAAGGACTGAATTATTGTGAATACAAGTCCAGCTATCAAGTATGACGGTAATATTGGTACAATTGTATTCTACATTCTAAATGCATTTTTATACATGATGTAATGTCCTTAATAAAAAATTAAAATAAAAAAAAATAAAAAAAATCCCCACTGTTCAATAACCCCCCTCAGGAGATATTAACCCTTGATTCCATAAAGATAAAGGAGTCCCACTGAGACCCTGTCTTCTATCATTAACATGTGATAAAAATGAAACAATCTTACCGGAATCTATGCCGTGGAACAGTGACAACGTCCTTCAAGTTTGACAGATTGTAGCAGCGCCTCTGACATGGACTTGAGCGAAGAAAAGCAGGCAGCAAAACTCGTCAATACTGATTGCTTAGGAAGCTGTTAATATGAGTCTGGATGGCTTCGCAGAAAGACTCTCCCTGCATCTCCAGACTCTAAATTTCAGCAATGCTCTCACTGAGAGGCTGACAAGACTACATAAAACTCCAGTCCCATACCGAAGGGTACCAGTCCCATACCGAAGGTTACCAGTCCCCTACCGAAGGGTATTACCCCCCTTAAGAGACTACTTTGAATCTTCCGACACTTTTCTGCCATCCTCCAGTGACGAAAGGCAAAGAATGACAGGGGGATGAGGGAAGTGGGGAGGTATTTAAGCCTTTGGCTGGGGTGTCTTTGCCTTCTCCTGGTGACCAGGTTTTGTATTCTCACAAGTAATGAATGCAGCTGTGGACTCTGTGTTTAGAAGGAAAAGAGATTATCTATCTTTTAAAACAATAAATGTTTTTTTGAGTTGACTGTCCCTTAAAGCTCCTACACTGATCAAGAAGTCACTGAGTTGAATACTGTAAGGTAAGGATTCTTGGACCCTGTGTAAGATTTACTCAAGACTCTCTGGGGGAAGTGGAAAACACACAATTTATAATAGCAACATTACAGAAAATGTGTGTAAAATGAACAATGAAAAGTCCATTTAATTTTATTTTTTTCCCAATGATTAAACAATTTATAAGAAATTATTATTCTAAGTTTAAAGTAGATTTAAAACCATACAGCTGTTGAAAGGTTATTTTCAAATATGTATTGTAAATTTTCACATCAAATCAAATGTAATATTTTGACTATGTAAAAATATCTATATCTATTTATTTAAAAACACATTAATGGGTCAATTTTAGGAATCATTTTGCATAGGAATGTAGTAGAATCCAAAAATTAAAGAGCTTTTTTTTTACAAATAGTAAGTTACTGACCAATCCAGCCTTAAAGGGAGTCAAGTCCAAAAATTGTTTCTTTCTAAGAACACGGTGAGTCCACGGATCATCATCAATTACTGCTGGGAATATCACTCCTGGCCAGCAGGAGGAGGCAAACAACACCACAGCAAAGCTGATAAATATCACTTCCTACCCACAATCCCCCAGTCATTCTCTTTGCCTCTCGTGCAAGGAGGAGGCGAAGTGTTTGGTGTCGACCTACCTGGTTATTGGTTTAGATGCCATATTTCAAGCAGCTCTCTTTTAGAGATATTGTTGTACTTTCTGGTTATTACAGATTGAAAGTGATTCTGGATAAGAGTTCTCTGGTTCTCTCTATGAGGATAGTATTCCAGGGGTCCAAATAGTACCCTTCTTTCTAGTCTGCAGTCTACCGTTAGACTTCAGTGATTCTAGTATGGGGGAATTGGTCTCATGTTCACTCCATGGACATCATTCCCTTTGCTTAATTCCATTCTTAATTTTGTAGTTTGGCATGCTCAGTTTATGACAGGGATCTTCGGATCAGTCTCAAAGGATAGATCGAGATTAGTCGACTGGAGACTTTTTCACGTGGTGGGTGCATCTGTCTCAGGGCAAACGCTTCCAGAGAACTTTATGGTCAAAGTATCCTCAGTGGTTTCATTTATCCTCAGGGAGTGTCAGGAAGAAGGTGGCTCGGATTATTCGGTGGGCCGAAGCCCGCAATTACTTTTATATGCAATGCATGTTCCAGGACTGGTGTCTGGGGATCGGTCTTCCTGAGCAGATAGACATTTCATTCTGGGGAGTGGGCTCTCCATCCAGAGGTTTTCTCTTGGTTCACCCTTCCATGGGGTGTGCCAGAGCTGGATCTGTTAGCGTCTCGTCAATTTTTTAGGAGGTCCAGAGCTCTGCAGGCCGTTCTGATAGATACTCTATAAGGGGTTTCAGTCTAGCGTACCTGTTTTACTCCATTTACTCTCTGTGCACAAGTAATTGCTTGTATCAAGCAGGTAAGAACTTTGGTTAGTCTATTATCCTCTGTCTGGTTTCACAGGATCTGGTTGCCAGAACTTGGGAGGGTGGTATCTCTTCCGACTGGAAGTGGTCTTGAGGAAGGACCTTTTAATCAGTTTTTACTCCTTCATCCAAATCTCGCTTCCCGGAAGCTGCCTGTTTTGAGGTTGTACACTTACTTTAAGTGTGTTTTTTTCTGACGCGGTCATTGAGACCATGTTTCAGGCTTGGGAATCTGTTACTTGTAAGAATTCCCATAAGGTATGATGTAAATGTTTTTTTGTGTGTGAATCCAGGAGCTACTTTTGGAGTAGGGTCTGGATCCCATGAATTTTTATTTTCTCCAGGAATGTTGGGAGAAGAGTTGGTCTGTCAGTACTCTGGAGGGTCAGATTTCTGCCCGATCTATTTTGTTGTTCAGCGTCTGACGAATGTGTCAGTCGTGCAATCTTTTGTCAGGCCTTGATCAGATTCAGGCCTGTGCCACGTCGGTTGCTCCACTTTGGAGCATTTTTCTTGTTTTTAGAGTTTTGCAGCAGGCTCTGTTGGAACCAATGCTTTCCATAAGATATTTCATGGTTTGTTTCTTACTGCCTCTCTTCTGTTTGGAGAGTTTTTGAAACACTCATCTTTGCGGTGTGTTTCCCCTTATCTAATTTTATGCAGATAAGGTAGTTCTTTTTTCCAGGTTTGGTTTCTTTTAATGTTTTGTCTGTTCACAACTGGGATCAGAAAGCTCTGCCACTTCTCTTTCTTTTTGGTTGAGAAGTGTTATCGTATGGCATTTGAGACTGCCGGACTGCAGCCTCTTGTGAGACTCACAGCTCATTCCACTAGGGCTGTTTTTCTTTTCTTGGGCCTTCAAGAATGAGGCCTCTGTGGAACGAATTCCAAGGTTGTGACTTGGTCTTCCTTGTTCACTTTTCCCGAATTTTGTGAATTGTTATTGCCTCAGTTGAGGTTTCTTTTGGGAGAAGGGTTTTGCAAGCAGTGGTGCCTTCTGTTTAGATTACATGTCTTATCCCTCCCTTATCATCTGTGTCCTCTAGCTTGGGTATTGATTCCCAACAGTAATTGATGATGATCCGTGGACTCACAATGTCATTAGAAATTAAACAAAATGTATGCTTACCTGATAAATGTCTTTCTTTCTTGACACGGTGAGTCCACAACCCGCCCTGTATTTTTCAGACAGGTTTTTTTATATAAACCTCAGGCACCTCTACCCCTTGTGTTATTTCCTTTCTCTTCTTTCCTTCGGTCGAATGACTGGGGGTTGTGGGAAGGGAAGTAATATTTATCAGCTTTGCTGTTTTGCCTCCTCCTGCTGGCCAGGAGTGATATTCCCAACAGTAATTGATGATGATCCGTGTACTCACCGTGTCAACAAAGAAATACATTTATCAGGTAAGCATAAATTTCGTATTTCATGATTTAAATAGAGCATGTAATTTTAAACAACTTCCCAATTTACTTTTATCACCAATTTTGCTTTGTTCTCTTGGTATTCTTAGTTGAAAGCTAAACCTATGAGGTTAATATGCTAATTTTTTAGACCTTGAAGACTGCCTCTAAATGCATTTTGACCACTAGAGGGTATTAGTTCATGTGTTTCATATAGATAACATTGAGCTCATGCAAGTGAAGTGACCTAGGAGTGAGCACTGATTGGCTAAAATGCAAGTCTGTCAAAAAAACTGAAATAGGGGCAGTCAGCAGAAGCTTAGATACAAGGTAATTACAGAGGTAAAACGTGTATTATAACCGTGTAGGTTGTGCAAAACTGGGGAATGGGTAATAGATTATTTTTCTTTTTAAACAACAAAAATTCTGGTGTTGACTGTTCCTTTAAAGGGTAATGAAACCAAATTTTTTTTCTATTATGATTTAGATGCAATTTTTAACGGCTTCCCGATTTGCCTTTTTTTTTTTAAATCTAATTTTCTTCACTCTCAATATCCTTTGTTGAAAAGCATACCTAGGTAGGCTTAGGAGAAAGCAATGCACTACTGGTAACTAGCTGCACATATATGTGTCGCATGTCATTGGCTCCCCAGATGTGTACATCTAGATTTTAGTCGTGCATTGCTGCTCCTTCAATAAAGGATACCAAGAAAACGAAGCAGATCTGATAATAGAAATACATTGGAAAATACATGGTTTAAAATGGTTGCGCCATCTAAAATATGAAAGAAAAATGTGGGGTCTCATGTCGATTTAAAGGCATAGTAAACATCTTATAATATTACAAGATTTTTCTGCAGCGTGTAGTGCATATCACTGTGATCACCAATAAAGCTATAAAAGTTGTCCTAATCAGACAATGAGCAATTTGCCCCTAAATTAAATGTGCACTAGCGCGTTTTCTGTTAAGATTGCATTTTAATTTAAAAAAGATAAGTTGGTAATTTTTGTATGTTTAAAAATGTTTCTTTCCTGATTCAGATAGAATATAGATCTTAAACAACTTTCCAATTTACTTCTGTTATCAAATTTGCTTCATTCTTTTGGTATCCCTTGTTGAAGGATCAGCAATACACTACTGGGAGCTAGCTGAACACATTCAGGGAACCAATTACAAGAAGCATATATAAGCTAGCTCCTAGTGCTGCACCTTAGCCTACCTATGCTTTTCTAGATAATAGAAGTAAATTGTTTAAAATTGCATCCTCTCTATGAATCATGAAAGATTCATTTCCGCTGTTCTGTCCTCTTTAAGAGGAAGGCACTAGGTCTCATTTTGGCTTGTGGCTAAACAAGAATGTATGTGAACATTTTATATACAACAATTTAAAGGCTCACTTACAGGCCAAAGGTTTCATTATGATACTCTAGGAGTTACCCCCCAGTGAAACTACAGCCATTTGAGATACCTGGTTATGTGACGTATGAGGCCAATTAGGTCACACTATGTTTGTATTGTTGGAGATTTAAATGAAGGAATCGTTCCCTCTGCCTGTCATTGTCTGAATATATATCATTGTATGTGAAAACTAACTAAGCCGGTTTTCCCAGGCTGAAGACAGGATTTTATCTTTACATAAGGCAAACAATAGTTATAATTTTCTGGCCAGGACGATAAAGAATATGTAGCCCCTGAGGCTAATTTTCAACTCAACATTAATTAAAATTATTTTAACACTTGGAAACAACTGTGTTTTATTCTGGAGCACATTAAAGGCACATGATATATTGAACTTAATGGAACAGTAAATACCTTGAAATTACAAGGCATTTCTGTTGTGTTGCCATAGAATTACATATTGGCCAAGGCTAAATGGTCCCCCCCCCCAAACAAATTAACATTCTTTTTATGGATATTTTTTTTAATAACCAAACTCCACTCACCATTTGCCTTATTTCAAGCCTATCTTGACTTTAGTATGTAGTTAACAAGGCTAGCCGCAATCATAATGCTAGTGTACAAATGCAGTTGTTTTAAGTTAAAGACAATTAGAGAAAAATATACAATATGGCCAAATGTACGTGGACACACTAATTACTGAGTTCATGTTTCAGAACACCCATTGCTAACAGGTGCATAAAATACAGCACATAGCCAAGAAATCTCCATAGAACAACTTTGCCGCACAGGATGGTATTGAAAAGCTTGGTGACTTTAAACGTGGCATTGTCATAGGATGCCACCTTTGCCACAAGTCAGTTTGTGAAATTTCTGTGCTACTAGATCTTCCCCGGCCAACCGTTAGTGCTATTATTGTGAAGTAGAAAAGTCTAGGAGCATTAACAGCCCAGCCACAGAGTGGTAGACAACGCAAGCTCACAGAATTGGGCTGCCGAGTGCTGAATTGCATGGCCTATGAAATGGGTTTCCATTGCTAAGTAGCTGTACAAAAGTAACATATCAACATGCACAATGCAAAGTGTTGGCTGGAGTGGTGTAAAGCAGTGCTTCTCAACCGCGGTCCTCAAGTACCCCCAACAGTCCTGGTTTTCATTATAGTTGAACTAGAGCACAGGTGAAATAATCAGCTGATGGATGAGAGCAGGTTGGTTACTGATCTGCTGAATACTTCACCTGTGCACTGGTTCAGCTAAAATAGAAACCAGGCCTGTTGGGGGTACCTGAGGACCGCGGTTGAGAAACACTGGTGTAAAGCACACTGCAACCCCATTAAAGATATTTAGGCTGAATTAAAATGCTGATTGCGAGCCAGGCCTTCTCGCCCAACATCAGTGTCGGAACTCTCAAATGGTCTTATGGCTGAATGAACACAAATTCCCACAGACGCACTCCAAAATCTTGGGGAAAGCCTTCCCAGAAGCGTTGTGGCTGTTATAGCTGTAAAGAGGGGACCGACTCCATATTAATGCCCATGGTTTTACTAATGCTAAAGACTTTTTAATTTACTTGTATTACGTAGGTAGGTTCAGGAGCAGCAATTCATAGGAGCTAACTGGTGACTACACACATATGCCTCTTGTTATTGGCTTACCCAATGTGTTACACTAGTTCCCATTAGAGCGTTGGCTCCTCTGGATTTTTAAATATGTAATGAACAACAGTCCGATTCTTTTTGAGAATGACTTTATTTTATTAAATTGATTTTATAGCTAGTATGCCACTAAACTATAATGGTTTTTAACACTAGCCATTATATATATATATATATATATATATATATATATATCTATCATTATTAATCAAGGTATTTTGTAAAGAAATAACTGCAACTCTGATTAATATAAAGTTATATTAGCAGTTTATGGGCGTTACACACCACTAATAGTAACTTTGTGCTATTCTTGTGTGAAAAGAGTGCATATAGGTGACCACCTAACAGAGGAATGAGCTAGATATAAAGCGGCATGATAAAGAGGGTACAAGATAATCACATTGTATTCTAGGCTTCATCTGAATGAGTTTATAATTAGTCATTGAACTTAAAAAAAAAAAAAAAGCAAAAAGCTCATTAACCCCTTAAGGACCATTGACGGAATTATTCCATCAGGAAACAATTGAGCAAACTGAAGCTGTGTCCTTAAGGGGTTAAAGTATTCAGCAGAGTCTATTTACATTTTACAGTACCCACCTAGTGCAGCCTTCAAAAATCTCTTTACACGGGCTCTGCTCCAATCCTTCTTTACATTCATTAACTGTTTCCTGAGGTATTTCTGGCAAACGGGCAGCAGACTAAAAAAAAAAAAAATTAAAATGATTTACATACAGCCACTAAAACTGGAAAGGAAGTTAAAAAAAAAAAACAACAAAAAAAAAATAATTAAAGGAACACCAAAGTATTTTTTTTTTTTTTTTTTTAAATCTGCTGAACAAAATAAGGTCATACAAATACGGCAGTATTTTTTTCTCTCTTCATGTTATTAGTGTGGAAACACTCCCTTCCACCAACAAAGTTTTAGTTTATCTTAAAAGTATATGAGTGATTGGATTACGTTATACACCAATATATCCTGTAAATTTCAATATAAATGTAAACCTCTTCAATTTAATCTTAATTAATAAAAATAAATTAAAAATCATGTTTAATAGTTGACCTTTCACAGGCATAATGTTTTTGCTTTTAATGGCCTTGGAATACAGAGCTACAAAACCAAATAAACAATTAAGTAACCCAATGCAATCAGCACAGGGTCTAAATATGACATTTTTAAGCAATTTCTTAATTTCTTAGCAGTTTTGTAGATCACCTTCATGAGAGCTCATTTACAACGGTGCAACTCTTGGTAGGGCCCTCCACCCATTTGTCTCCTATACACACACACATATATATATTACCTTTGTAATGTGTGTGTCAAAAACAAAGATTTAATATATGAATAACCAGCTGCATCACATGACCATATAATATTCCAAAACTACTGTATATTAGTAAGGTATCTTAAAGGGATATGAAACTCAAATGTTTTCTATTTCATGATTCATATAGAGCATGACATTTTAAACAGCTTTCTAATTTACTTCTATTAATTTTTATTCGTTCTCTTGGAATCTTTTGCTGAAAATCAGGTACATAAGCTTTGGAGCCAGCCCATTTCTGGAGCACAATATGGCAGCAGTTTTGCAAGAATGTTATCCATTTGCAAGAACACTAGACGGCAGCACTATTTCCTGCAATGTAGTGCTCCAGATGCCTACCTAGGTAAGTCTTCAGCTCTGAATATCAAGGGAACAAGGCACATTTTATAATAGAAGTAAATTGGAAACTTTTTTAAATGGTTTGCTCTGTCTGAATCACAAAAGAACATTTTTGGGTTTCATATTCCTTTAGCCACTTAGAAGCGCATGATAAGCCCTTCTTGTCATGGGCATCTACTTCTGCAGTGCAGGTGACACACGTTTTGTCATCCTGGGGTAGGGTTGCCACCTTTTGCCCAGCCGATTCCTGGACACGGTTTAAATGGGAGTACTGGGTGAGTGGTTTGGGGCTTGGCTTCACACAAGCTCAATAAAATAGCTCAACGCAGAGTAGTAAGTGCAATATTCATATAGATTAATCCAGCAGAGTCTATTGAAACTGATTTTTGAGAAATAAACAATTGAAGTTACTGCAGCATTGCAATAATCGGCGGATTATGCAGGTGTTGTGAGGAGCTTCTAAATTTTGCGACCTAGTATGGCCACTGCCCAGACACACCCCATAAGTGGGTACGTTTTTGATTGTATGCTTATGTATGATGACGGGGTAAGACCCAAAAACATTCACGCTCGATTAAAGGAGTTTAACTATAAGACCGGAGAGTGCTTTCCACTTTGTTTAGGATGTTAAGATATTTGAACAGCGCCCTGGCAACGATTGTCTTTGGAAGTGTGTGCCAAGCTCCCCATATATACACACACATCTGCAGCAGGTTAATAGAAATCAACCCGTTCCTGCATCTTTTAAACTGGTAGTATTTACATTGCTTATAGCCTGAGTTTTTGCATGAACTACAAGTTAATAATAAAAAAACATAAGAATCTCAAGAAAAACTTTGGAGATAGTACTGAATCTCTTTATCAGCGACTAACCGAAAGCATAACCTGCATAAATTTATTTCTTTAACGATATGACGAGTCCACGGATTTCATCCTTACTTATGGAATATCGCTTCCTGGTCAGCAGGAGGAGGCAAAGAGCACCACAGTAAAGCTGTATATATAGCTCCTCCCTTCCCTCCCACTCCAGTCATTCGACCAAAGTTAGGAAGACAAAGGAAAAACCAAGGTGCAGAGGTGACTGAAGTTTAACAAAAATAAAGACCTGTCTAAGAAAATGACAGGGTGGGCCGTGGACTCGTCATATAGTAAAAAATAAATTTATCAGGTAAGCATAAATTTCCTTTTCTTTTACAAGATATGACGAGTCCACGGATTTCATCCTTACTTATGGGATACAATACCAAAGCTATAGGACACGGATGAAAGGGAGGGATAAGACAGGAACCTAAACGGAAGGCACCACTGCTTGAAGAACCTTTCGCCCAAAAACAGCCTCGGACGAGGCAAAAGTATCAAATTTGGAAAATTTGGAAAAAGTGTGAAGAGAGACCAAGTTGCAGCCTTGCAAATCTGTTTAACAGAAGCATCATTTTTAAATGCCCATGAGGAAGCCACAGCCCTAGTAGAATGAGCCGTCCAGCAGTCTCATATGCAAAACGGATGATACTCTTCAGCCAGAAAGAGAGAGGTAGCCGTAGCTTTCTGACCCCTACGTTTCCCAGAAAAGAAATAATTAAGATGACTGACGAAATTCCTTAGTCGCCTGTAAGTAAAACTTCAGGGCACAGACCACGTCCAAGTTATGTAACAGACGCTCCTTCTTAGAAGGATTAGGACACAATGATGGAACAATAATTTCCTGATTAATATTTTTGTTGGAAACAACCTTAGGAAGAAAACCAGGTTTGGTATGTAACACTACCTTATCAGAATGAAAAATAAGGTAAGGAGAATCACATTGTAATGCCGAAAGCTCAGAAACTCTGCGAGCAGTAGAAATAGCAACTAAAAATAAAACTTTCCAAGATAACAACTACCATACCATAGTGACAAAACACGTTAACAAATGCATCATGGTCAACCGACCGAAACTAAGCCGCTTTCTCTGAATTATTCTTATCCCCAGCGTCAAACAACAGCCCTGATTAGCATAACGTCACTGTAGGAGCCAAATGAACATAGTTAGCCCCACTACGTGACACTGACAGTCAGCATTTCACATTGTCATTTGAAATACACTGAACCACCAAATTGAGTCAGGTTTAAGTCCCATACGATAGGCAACCCCTACAGCCCTTTTCTGAGTTAAGATTGTCCCAGAATAAAAAAGCTGTACATACCTGAAAGCTGAACGACAGCATGATCAGTCCCACATCCAAGAGGTTCTGCAGTTCCCTCCTGTAGAGCTGTGGAGACATGCCGGGTCTTAGTTAAAATATGCTAAGACCATCATCTGAAGGGCAGCACACATCATGGGAGGCACAGTGAGAATAGAATCCCTCCAGTTCCCATTGCTTTGAAGCCACCAGATGCTTCTCTATTTTAAATGAAGAGACTGATCTGGTCTAGGCTACACCCTAAAACAAAGTAGCACACTTAGGCACTACACTAAAAATAATAAACTCTTGATTGAAGAATCTAAACTAACACCTCACTTTACCTTTTCCTATTACTAACACAGGCAAAGAGAATGACTGGAGTGGGAGGGAAGGGAGGAGCTATATATACAGCTTTGCTGTGGTGCTCTTTGCCTCCTCCTGCTGACCAGGAGGCGATATCCCATAAGTAAGGATGAAATCCGTGGACTCGTCATATCTTGTTAAAGAAATAATGTTCCAGCCAAAAGCCTGATCTACTCCCAAACCCTCAGCAACTGTTTGCGATCTGCAGCTCTCAATTACATCAAAACAAACTGATGTGTTGAGCAGGCAGAACAGGAAATCGTTGAGGTTTATGTCAAGGTAATGGGATGGAAGAGTTGAGGGCTGAGCATTATGTACAGTGTGGTGCAAATAGAGTTGGAACAAGAGCAGACCGATTGTTGAAATGTTTTGGTGACTAGACTGAGTGTTCATCGATGAGTACTACAAATGGATTATGGAGTATTTAAAGAAAGGGTGACCGGTAGAGGCTTATGGGCATCTATGTGTGACATTTAAGTTGTATGTGCTATGCCAATATACAATTCTGTTAGAGCTTGCTTGAGATGAGTCCCCTCCCCACTCCTCCCTCCCACCACTTATGTAACCCTTACCTAACCAGCCAGGCCAACCTAGCCAGCAGTAAAGTACCTTATTTTAATAAATATAGATTACTCTGATGCGCTGCAGTTGTTGAGTTCGGGAGGACTATGGAACAAGCTGCAGTTAGCTCCAGGACATGGGACATAACATTTTATACCGGGGCTGCGCCGGTCATACCAGGATGGGTAGCAATCCTATCCTGGGGGTCCAACTTCCAATCCAGATCCTAGGAACCTCCGCATTGCAGATGGGGAAAGGAGCCTGCATTACCTGCAGGCCCTGTGATGGCACCAATAAAATCTTGATGCTGGTATTTATTATGGGCACCATAGAAGATGCCACAAACATGTCATTTTTATTTTGAATTTCATATGGTGGCTCATAATATATTTCAGCAAACTAAAGTAAATTTTATGAAAATGCTTGGAGTCCTAAATGGTAAAGAAGTATACAATAGTGCAGATTGTAATAACAAATATAAAGCCCCCAAAACAACTTTCGGCCGAACAATGCTGAGATAGGCAATTCATGTGTGGTCGAAACACGCCAACTTCAACAGACTATCAACTTGAGTTTTCATTCATGTCATATTATAAAGCCATCTGATAAGCCTTTATATTCTTTTGGGGGTTTTATATTTGTTATTACATCTGCACTATTGTACACTTCTTTACCTTTTAGGTCCTGATTCCTTACTGTTTTGGAGACACTTTACCAAGATTGGATTAATATTGTATTTTTCACTTTTATCTGAAAGATACATTTTTTTTACTCAGTTCTCTATTTTTCTGAACATTAATATGTTACATATTTTCTTGAACGCTTCCTAGTATTACATAATCTTCCTAATGAACATTTTTAAAATATATGCGCATATATATATATATATATATATATATATATATATATATATATATATATATATATATATATATATATATATAATATTCATATTGTCTGGTACAAATTTTAGCCCTTTTTTGTGTGCTCCCTCTCATGGTAATTTTGGTACTAGCATCTGTAATCTGATTAGGAGATTAAATTGGGAGTTTAGGTGGCTTTAATTTGGTGCTTCAATATAACATTTTTGTATCTATGTTCATCTTTTCACAAATACGTTTGACCAATAATTTGAGGTAGTGTGAGAAAATCGGCATTCGTGATTGCTTCTACTTGGTAAGTTATCTGTGATGGTGCAAACAAAACACAGAAGGGCGCCTCCTAGTGTGATATCGTACAAGCAGTATACATATATACAATAGCAATAGACTGGTACTCACAAGTGTGGCAGCACTCGTGCTTAGTGGCACCTACTGGGATCTCTCAGTGTCCCAGCTCACTGTTCTTGGGCTCTCACACACCTCCGTAAGGGGCGTAGTCTCCAACAGCAAAAGAACAGGCTCTCAGTCAAGTGAAATGTATAAAATCACTTTTAATAAAAATAATATAAAAACACAGTGTACAAAAAGTTCCCACTATGTATTAAAATCATGCAACTAGTTTCTCAGCTGACACACTGTTTCCTCAGGCATCTCTGATGAAAAGTCTGTCTGCTCAGAAAATCCGCTTCCCAGTTGTCCATGGAAGCCACCATCAGACAGATTACCTCCATACATTGAGCCACTGAAGGACGAGCAGTAGCTTGAAGAGAGAGGAGAGGAAATTATTGTCTTTCCTGACCTCTGTCAGAAAAATCTTCATCAATAGATAATCTATTACGGTCCCTAAGAACACTTCTCTTGTAGCAGGGGAAAGGGAGCTTTTTTTCCCAGATTCACATTTCATCCGTGGGAACGAAGAAAAGACAATATCTCTGTGTGAGATTTTGCTGGTTGAACAGATGGCGCATGGACCAATATATCGTTCAGGTAGGGTGCCATAGCAATTCCACGAGAATGGATCACTGCCAAAAGAGCCCCCAGAACCTTTGAAAAAATTCTGGGAGCCGTGGCTAGACCAAATGGAAGGGCCACGAACTGGAAATGTTTGTCCAGAAAGGCAAATCTCAGGAATCTATGATGGTCCCTGTGAATAGGAACATTAAGATACGCATCCTTTAGGTCTATGGTTGTCATGAACTGACCCTCTTGTAGTAAAGGAAGAATGGAGCGTATAGTCTCCATCTTGAAGGATGGAACTTTGAGAAACTTGTTTAAACACTTCAAGTCTAGAATGGGTTGGAGTAGAACCCTAGACCCTGTTCCTGCACTGGAACTGGAACTATTACTCCCAGGGAGGAAAGATGTTGTATACATTTCAAGAACGCCTCTTTCTTTATCTGGTCTGCAGATAATCTTGAGAGAAGGAATCTGCCTCTGGGAGGAAAAAGTCTTGAATTCCAATTTGTAACCCTGGGATACTATGTCCACAGTCCAGGGATCTGGAACATCTCATATCCAGGCTTGAGAGAACTGAGAAAGTCTGCCTCCCACCTGATCCAATACCGGATCAGGGGCAAACCCTTTATGCTGATATGGAATCAGCTGCAGGTTTCTTTAATTGTTTCCTCTTGTTCCAAGACTGATTGGGTTTCCAAGAAGACTTGGATTGTTCCTGCTTGGAAGAAGGGGAAGGCTTTCCTCTGAAGTTACGAAAGGAATGAAAATTACTCTGACATCCTTTAGGCCTATTCTTCTTATCTTGAGGTAGAAATGACCCTTTTCCACTCGTAATATCAGAGATAATTTCTGCCAAACTGGGTCCAAATAAGGTTTTGCCCTTGTAAGGAATCCCCAGAAGCTTTACTTTAGAGGAAACGTCCGCAGACCAGGATTTTAACCATATCGCCCTGCGGGCTAGGACAGCGAAACAAGAAGTTTTAGCTCCTAGTCTAACAATCTGTAAAATGGTATCTGAAATAAAGGAATTGGCCAATTTAAGAGCTTTAATCCTATCTTGAATTTCATCCAAGGAAGTCTCTACTTGAAGAGAATCAGACAAGGCGTCGAACCAATAAGATGCCGCACTAGTCACGGTGGCAATACACAACGCAGGTTGGCAATGGAGACCTTGATGAACATATATATTTTTCAAATAAGCCTCTAGCTTCTTGTCTATCGGATCCTTAAAAGAACAGCTATCCTCAATAGGAAGTGTGGTTCTCCTAGCCAGAGTGGAAATGGCCCTTTCAACTTTGGGTACAGTATACCAAGTGTCTTTAATGGAGTCCTCGACAGGAAATATTTTCTTAAAGGGATAGGAAAGTCAAAATTAAACTTGCATGATTCAGATAGAGCATGTCATTTTAAGACACTTTTAAATTCACTTCTATTTACAAATGTGCTTCGTTCTCTTAGTATCCCTCGTTAAAAAAACATAATTTATTTAAGAACTTACCTGATAAATTCATTTCTTTCATATTAGCAAGAGTCCATGAGCTAGTGACGTATGGGATATACATTCCTACCAGGAGGGGCAAAGCTTCCCAAACCTCAAAATGCCTATAAATACACCCCTCACCACACCCACAAATCAGTTTAACGAATAGCCAAGAAGTGGGGTGATAAGAAAAAAGTGCGAAAGCATAAAAAATAAGGATTTGGAATAATTGTGCTTTATACAAAAAAATCATAACCACCATAAAAAGGGTGGGCCTCATGGACTCTTGCTAATATGAAAGAAATGAATTCCATGAGCTAGTGACGTATGGGATAATAAATACCCAAGATGTGGAACTTCCACGCAAGAGTCACTAGAGAGGGAGGGATAAAAATAAAGACAGCCAATTCCGCTGAAAAACCATCCACACCCCAAAATAAAGTTTCCATCTTATAATGAAAATAAAAGCAGAAGAATCAAACTGAAACAGCTGCCTGAAGTACTTTTCTACCAAAAACTGCTTCAGAAGAAGAAAACACATCAAAATGGTAGAATATAGTAAAAGTATGCAAAGAAGACCAAGTTGCTGCTTTGCAAATCTGATCAACCGAAGCTTCATTCCTAAACGCCCAGGAAGTAGAAACTGACCTAGTAAAATGAGCTGTAATCCTTTGAGGCGGAGTTTTACCCGACTCAACATAAGCATGATGAATCAAAGACTTTAACCAAGATGCCAAAGAAATGGCAGAAGCCATCTGGCCTTTCCTGGAACCGGAAAAGATAACAAATAGACTAGAAGTCTTTCGGAAATCTTTAGTAGCTTCAACATAATATTTCAAAGCTCTGACTACATCCAAAGAATGCAACGATCTTTCCTTAGAATTCTTAGGATTAGGACATAATGAAGGAACCACAATTTCTCTACTAATGTTGTTAGAATTCACAACCTTAGGTAAAAATTTAAATGAAGTTCGCAATACCGCCTTATCCTGATGAAAAATCAGAAAAGGAGACTCACAAGAAAGAGCAGATAATTCAGAAACTCTTCTAGCAGAAGAGATGGCCAAAAGAAAGAAAACTTTCCAAGAAAGTAATTTAATATCCAGTGAATGCATAGGTTCAAACGGAGGAGCTTGAAGAGCCCCCAAAACCAAATTCAAACTCCAAGGAGGAGAAATTGACTTAATGACAGGTTTCATACGAACCAAAGCCTGTACAAAACAATGAATATCAGGAAGATTAGCAATCTTTCTGTGAAACAACACAGAAAGAGCAGAGATTTGTCCTTTCAAGGAACTTGCAGACAAACCTTTATCCAGACCATCCTGAAGAAACTGTAAAATTCTTGGAATTCTAAAAGAATGCCAAGAAAAATGATGAGAAGAACACCAAGAAATGTAATTCTTCCAGACTCGATAATATATCTTCCTAGACACAGATTTACGAGCCTGTAACATAGTATTAATTACGGAGTCAGAGAAACCTCTATGACTGAGAATCAAGCGTTCAATCTCCAAACCTTCAAATTTAATGATTTGAGATCCTGATGGAAAAAAGGACCTTGCGATAGAAGGTCTGGTCTTAACGGAAGAGTCCACGGTTGGCAATTAGCTATCCGAACAAGATCCGCATACCAAAACCTGTGAGGCCATGCTGGAGCCACCAACAGAACAAACGAACGCTCCTTTAGAATCTTTGAAATCACTCTTGGAAGAAGAACTAGAGGCGGAAAGATATAGGCAGGATGATACTTCCAAGGAAGTGACAATGCATCCACTGCTTCCGCTTGAGGATCCCTGGATCTGGACATATACCTGGGAAGCTTCTTGTTTAGATGAGAAGCCATCAGATCGATTTCTGGAAGTACCCAGATGTGAACAATTTGAAGAAATACCTCTGGGTGAAGAGACCATTCGCCCGGATGTAAAGTCTGGCGACAGAGATAATCCGCTTCCCAATTGTCTATACCTGGGATGTGAACCGCAGAAATTAGACAGGAGCTGGATTCCGCCCATGCAAGTATTCGAGATACTTCTTTCATAGCCAGAGGACTGTGAGTCCCTCCTTGATGATTGACATATGCCCCGGTTGTGACATTGTCTGTTTGAAAACAAATGAACGACTCTCTCTTTAGAAGCAGCCACGACTGAAGAGCTCTGAAAATCGCACCGAGTTCCAAAATGTTGATTGGTAATCTCGCCTCCTGAGATTCCCAAACCCCCTGCGCTGTCAGAGACCCCCATACAGCTCCCCAACCTGTCAGACTTGCATCTGTTGAGATCACAGTCCAGGTCGTAAGAACAAAAGAAGCCCCCTGAACTAAACGATGATGGTCTGTCCACCACGTCAGAGAGTCAGTTTTAAAGATATTAATTGTGATATCTTTGTGTAATCCCTGCACCACTGGTTCAGCATACAAAGCTGAAGAGGTCGCATGTGAAAACGAGCAAAGGGGATCGCGTCCGATGCAGCAGTCATAAGACCTAGAATTTCCATGCATAAGGCTACCGAAGGGAAGGATTGAGACTGAAGGTTTCGACAAGCTGAAACCAATTTCAGTCGTCTTTTGTCCGTCAAAGACAGAGTCATGGACACTGAATCTATCTGGAAACCTAAAAAGGTTACCCTTGTCTGAGGAATCAATGAACTCTTTGGTAAATTGATCCTCCAACCATGTTCTTGAAGAAACGACACAAGTCAATTCGTATAAGATTCTGCTAAATGTGAAGACTGAGCAAGTACCAAGATATCGTCCAAATAAGGAAATACCACAATACCCTGTTCTCTGATTACAGATAGCAGGGCACCGAGAACCTTTGTAAAAATCCTTGGAGCTGTTGCTAGGCCAAACGGCTTGTCCAGAAAAGAGAATCTCAGAAACTGAAAATGATCTGGATGAATCGGAATATGCAGATATGCATCCTGTAAATCTATTGTGGACATATAATGCCCTTGCTGAACAAAAGGCAGAATAGTTCTTATAGTTACCATTTTGAATGTTGGTATTCTTACATAACGATTCAATATTTTTAAATCCAGAACTGGTCTGAAGGAATTCTCCTTCTTTGGTACAATGAATAGATTTGAGTAAAACCCCAGACCCTGTTCCAGAACTGGAACTGGTACAATTACTCCAGCCAACTATAGATCTGAAACACATTTCAGAAACGCTTGAGCCTTCACTGGATTTATTGGAACGCGAGAAAGAAAAAAATCTTCTTGCAGGAGGCCTTATCTTGAAACCTATTCTGTACCCTTGTGAAACAATGTTCTGAATCCAAAGACTGTGAATCGAATTGATCCAAATTTCTTTGAAAAATCGTAATCTGCCCCCTAACAGCTGGGCTGGAATGAGGGCCGCACCTTCACGTGGACTTGGGAGCTGGCTTTGGCTTTCTAAAAGGCTTGGATTTATTCCAGACTGGAGATGGTTTCCAAACAGAAACTGTTCCTGTAGAGGAAGGATCAGGCTTTTGTTCCTTATTCTGACGAAAGGAACGAAAACGATTAGCAGCCCTATATTAACCTTTAGATTTTTTATCCTGTGGTAAAAAAGTTCCTTTCCCCCCAGTAACAGTTGAAATAATAGAATCCAACTGTGAACCAAACAATTTATTACCTTGGAAAGAAAGGGAAAGCAAAGCTGACTTAGAAGACATATCAGCATTCCAAGTTTTAAGCCATAAAGCTCTTCGAGCTAAAATAGCTAAAGACATATACCTGATATCAACCCTAATGATATCAAAGATGGCATTACAAATAAAGTTATTAGCATGTTGAAGAAGATTAACAATGCTATGAGAATTATGATCTGTTACTTGTTGAGCTAAAGCCTCCAACCAGAAAGTTGAAGCTGCAGCAACATCCGTCAAAGATATAGCAGGTCTAAGAAGATTACCTGAACATAAATAAGCTTTCCTTAGAAAGGATTCAATCTTCCTATCTAAAGGATCCTTAAAGGAAGTACCATCGCCGTAAGAATAGTAGTACGTTTAGCAAGAGTAGAGATAGCCCCATCAACTTTAGGGATTTTGTCCCAAAACTCTAATCTGTCAGATGGCACAGGATACAACTTTTTAAACCTTTTAGAAGGAGTAAAAGAATTACCCAGATTATTCCATTCCCTGGAAACTACCTCAGAAATAACATCAGGGACGGGAAAAACTTCCGGAATAACTACAGGAGATTTAAAAACCGTATTTAAACGTTTAGATTTAGTATCAAGAGGACCAGATTCCTCTATTTCTAATGCAATTAAGACTTCTTTAAGTAAAGAACTAATACATTCCATTTTAAATAAATATGAAGATTTATCAGTGTCAATTTCTGAAACAGAATCCTCTGAACCAGAGAAATCATCATCAGAAACAGAATCAGAATGATGATGTTCATTTAAAAATTCATCTGATAAATGAGAAGTTTTAAAAGACTTTTTACGTTTACTGGAAGGGGGAATAACAGACATAGCCTTCCTAATAGATTTAGAAACAAAATCTCTTATGTTAACAGGAACACCCTGAGTATTAGATGTTGATGGAACAGCAACAGGTAATGGAACATTACTAAAGGAAATATTATTTGCATTAGCAAGTTTATCATGACATTTATCACAAACAACAGCCGGAGGGACAGTTACCATAGGTTTACAACAAATGCAGCGAATTTCCAGAAGTAGCTTCTGATCCAGGGTCAATCTGAGACATCTTGCAATATGTAATAGAAAAAACAACATATAAAGCAAAATTATCAAATTCCTTAAATGACAGTTTCAGGAATGGGAAAAAATGCCAATGAACAAGCTTCTAGCAACCAGAAGCAAATAAACAATGAGACTTAAATAATGTGGAGACAATAATGACGCCCATATTTTTTAGCGCCAAAAAAAGACGCCCACATTATTTGGCGCCTAAATGCTTTGGCGCCAAAAATGACGCCACATCCGGTGACGCCGACATCTTTGGTGCAAAAAAAACGTCAAAAAAATGACGCACATACAAACAACTTCCGGTGACAAGTATGACGCCGGAAATGACTAAAAAAATTTTTTTGCGCCAAAAAAGTCAGCGCCAAGAATGACACAATAAAATGAAGCATTTTCAGCCCCCGCGAGCCTAACAGCCCACAGGAAAAAAGTCAAATTTAAGGTAAGAAATTTTTTTATTATTCAAATGCATTATCCCAAATAATGAAACTGACTGTCTGAAATAAGGAATATTGAACATCCTGAATCAAGGCAAATAAATGTTTAAACACATATATTTAGAACTTTATATAAAAGTGCCCAACCATAGCTTAGAGTGTCACAGAAAATAATATTTACTTACCCCAGGACACTCATCTACATGTAGTAGAAAGCCAAACCAGTACTGAAACAAGAATCAGTAGAGGTAATGGTATATATAAGAGTATATCGTCGATCTGAAAAGGGAGGTAAGAGATGAATCTCTACGACCGATAACAGAGAACCTATGAAATAGACCCCGTAGAAGGAGATCATTGAATTCAAATAGGCAATACTCTCTTCACATCCCTCTGACATTCACTGCACTCTGAGAGGAAAACCGGGCTCCAGCCTGCTGCGAAGCGCATAACATAGAATCTAGCACAAACTTACTTCACCACCTCCATAGGAGGCAAAGTTTGTAAAACTGATTTGTGGGTGTGGTGAGGGGTGTATTTATAGGCATTTTGAGGTTTGGGAAACTTTGCCCCTCCTGGTAGGAATGTATATCCCATACGTCACTAGCTCATGGACTCTTGCTAATTAGATGAAAGAAATGAATACGCACATATAATACACTAGTGGGAGCTGCTGCTAATTGGTGCCTGCACACATTTGTCTCTTGTGATTGGCTAAATATATATTTTCAGCTTCCTGACAGTAGTGCAATGCTGTCCCTTCAGCAATGGATAACAAGAGAATGAAGAACATTTTCTAATAGAATTAAATTGGAAAGTTGTTTAAAATTGTATGTTCTATCTGAACCATAAAAGAAAATTTTGGGGTTTCCCTTTAAAAATGGGAGACGGGGGAAAGACACATCCTCCCATTCCTGTGAGATAATCTCCCTAGCACAGTCCGGCACAGGAAAAACCTCCGAAGTGGAAGGTTCATCAAAGAAACTATTAAGTTTACTAGATTTCTTAGGAGTGACAACGACAGCGGTATCGGAGTCATCCAAAGTAGCTAAAACCTCCTTTAACAATACACAAAGGTGTTCAAGCTTAAATCTGAAGGATACCACCTCAGTCTCAGAAGAAGGAATTATACTGTACGAATCTGATATTTTACCCTTAGAAAGTCCCGATGTATCTTCCTCATCAGACTTATGAGAACCTTACTTTCTGAATTTCTAGATTTCCTCTTGCGTTTTCCCTGTAATCTGGGAATGGCGCAGATACAGCTGAAGATACCTGGGCAGCAATTTCTGCTTTTAAATAAACTCCACTATGAGTTATAGAGGAACTGCAGGGCACTGCATGTGACACCATTGAGGCTTGGGACGTAGCAGGAGAAAGCTGAGGTATTATTTTAACAGCATCATCCTGAGAGACATTAGTTTTAAAAAATGTTACCTTTATTTTGCAAAGTTTTCTTGACACATGCATCTAAACATAATAAGCATGCATTCATGAGAGCAGGCTCTTGCTCCATTTCAGACATGTTGTGAAACAGTAAATAAACTTCTACAGATAAGTTTCAAAGATTTTAATATTCAATTAAAATAAGCCAAGCAAAAATTACACTTTAAATTTTATCCCAAATTAGGATCGATCCCCAGCTGAAATTATGTGAGAAAAGTTAAGAGAAAAAACATTTAATAAACATCAAATAAAATTCTAAAATCCCCCTAAGGCAACCCCACACCTCAATTACTGAGGTGCCTTACCTCTATTAATTAAGACCAGATCACCCAGAAATAGAGAAAAACAACTTTTTCCTCAGAAATGTTATGAAGTAAAGCTGGTCATGTGACCGCAACTGCCGATCTCAAATTACTGCTGCGACACAGAGAGGCACTAAAAATAGCTTCCTGGTACACTGATTACCAGAAATATCAGTTTTTTCAAACCGGACAGTTTAAAATGTTGCATCATTTTATTTAAAGCAAAGGGGAAATGAAAAAGCTGCTGAAATAGAAAATTTAGCCTTACTTTCAGTTTAAACTTGTATTGTTTTATCAAGAAATTGTGTCAGAAAATAAAGCCTAATAAAAACATTTTACCCTTTCATTTTAAAAGAGTTTAAATGTTAGTCTCACACAAGCTACAGTGTCTGCTTCATGCCCCAAGTGTAACCCATACAACAGGCATATCTATGTCCCAATAAAAAAAACAGAATTTATGTTTACCTGATAAATTTCTTTCTCCAACGGTGTGTCCGGTCCACGGCGTCATCCTTACTTGTGGGATATTCTCTTCCCCAACAGGAAATGGCAAAGAGCCCAGCAAAGCTGGTCACATGATCCCTCCTAGGCTCCGCCTACCCCAGTCATTCGACCGACGTTAAGGAGGAATAATAGCATAGGAGAAACCATATGGTACCGTGGTGACTGTAGTTAAAGAAAATAAATTATCAGACCTGATTAAAAAACCAGGGCGGGCCGTGGACCGGACACACCGTTGGAGAAAGAAATTTATCAGGTAAACATAAATTCTGTTTTCTCCAACATAGGTGTGTCCGGTCCACGGCGTCATCCTTACTTGTGGGAACCAATACCAAAGCTTTAGGACACGGATGAAGGGAGGGAGCAAATCAGGTCACCTAAATGGAAGGCACCACGGCTTGCAAAACCTTTCTCCCAAAAATAGCCTCAGAAGAAGCAAAAGTATCAAACTTGTAAAATTTGGTAAAAGTGTGCAGTGAAGACCAAGTCGCTGCCCTACATATCTGATCAACAGAAGCCTCGTTCTTGAAGGCCCATGTGGAAGCCACAGCCCTAGTGGAATGAGCCGTGATTCTTTCGGGAGGCTGCCGTCCGGCAGTCTCGTAAGCCAATCTGATGATGCTTTTAATCCAAAAAGAGAGAGAGGTAGAAGTTGCTTTTTGACCTCTCCTTTTACCTGAATAAACAACAAACAGGGAAGATGTTTGTCTAAAATCCTTTGTAGCATCTAAATAGAATTTTAGAGCGCGAACAACATCCAAATTGTGCAACAAGCGTTCCTTCTTTGAAACTGGTTTCGGACACAGAGAAGGTACGATAATCTCCTGGTTAATGTTTTTGTTAGAAACAACTTTTGGAAGAAAACCAGGTTTAGTACGTAAAACCACCTTATCTGCATGGAACACCAGATAAGGAGGAGAACACTGCAGAGCAGATAATTCTGAAACTCTTCTAGCAGAAGAAATTGCAACTAAAAACAAAACTTTCCAAGATAATAACTTAATATCAACGGAATGTAAGGGTTCAAACGGAACCCCCTGAAGAACTGAAAGAACTAGATTGAGACTCCAAGGAGGAGTCAAAGGTTTGTAAACAGGCTTGATTCTAACCAGAGCCTGAACAAAGGCTTGAACATCTGGCACAGCTGCCAGTTTTTTGTGAAGTAACACCGACAAGGCAGAAATCTGTCCCTTCAGGGAACTTGCCGATAATCCTTTTTCCAATCCTTCTTGAAGGAAGGATAGAATCCTAGGAATCTTAACCTTGTCCCAAGGGAATCCTTTAGATTCACACCAACAGATATATTTTTTCCAAATTTTGTGGTAAATCTTTCTAGTTACAGGCTTTCTGGCCTGAACAAGAGTATCGATAACAGAATCTGAGAAACCTCGCTTCGATAAAATCAAGCGTTCAATCTCCAAGCAGTCAGCTGGAGTGAAACCAGATTCGGATGTTCGAACGGACCCTGAACAAGAAGGTCTCGTCTCAAAGGTAGCTTCCAAGGTGGAGCCGATGACATATTCACCAGATCTGCATACCAAGTCCTGCGTGGCCACGCAGGAGCTATCAAGATCACCGACGCCCTCTCCTGATTGATCCTGGCTACCAGCCTGGGGATGAGAGGAAACGGCGGGAACACATAAGCTAGTTTGAAGGTCCAAGGTGCTACTAGTGCATCCACTAGAGCCGCCTTGGGATCCCTGGATCTGGACCCGTAGCAAGGAACTTTGAAGTTCTGACGAGAGGCCATCAGATCCATGTCTGGAATGCCCCAAAGTTGAGTGACTTGGGCAAAGATTTCCGGATGGAGTTCCCACTCCCCCGGATGCAATGTCTGACGACTCAGAAAATCCGCTTCCCAATTTTCCACTCCCGGGATGTGGATAGCAGACAGGTGGCAGGAGTGAGACTCCGCCCATAGAATAATCTTGGTCACTTCTTCCATCGCTAGGGAACTCCTTGTTCCCCCCTGATGGTTGATGTACGCAACAGTCGTCATGTTGTCTGATTGAAACCGTAGGAACTTGGTCCCCGCTAGCTGAGGCCAAGCCTTGAGAGCCTTGAATATCGCTCTCAGTTCCAGAATATTTATCGGTAGAAGAGATTCTTCCCGAGACCAAAGACCCTGAGCTTTCAGGGATCCCCAGACCGCGCCCCAGCCCATCAGACTGGCGTCGGTCGTGACAATGACCCACTCTGGTCTGTGGAATGTCATCCCTCGTGACAGGTTGTCCAGGGACAGCCACCAACGGAGTGAGTCTCTGGTCCTCTGATTTACTTGTATCTTTGGAGACAAGTCTGTATAGTCCCCATTCCACTGACTGAGCATGCACAGTTGTAATGGTCTTAGATGAATGCGCGCAAAAGGAACTATGTCCATTGTCGCTACCATCAACCCGATCACTTCCATGCACTGAGCTACGGAAGGAAGAGGAACGGAATGAAGTATTCGACAAGAGTCCAGAAGCTTTGTCTTTCTGGCCTCTGTTAGAAAAATCCTCATTTCTGAGGAGTCTATAATTGTTCCCAAGAAGGGAACCCTTGTTGACGGGGATAGAGAACTCTTTTCCACGTTCACTTTCCAGCCGTGCGATCTGAGAAAGGCCAGGACGATGTCCGTGTGAGCCTTTGCTCGAGGGAGGGACGACGCTTGAATCAGAATGTCGTCCAGGTAAGGTACAACTGCAATGCCCCTTGGTCTTAGCACAGCTAGAAGGGACCCTAGTACCTTTGTGAAAATCCTTGGAGCAGTGGCTAATCCGAAAGGAAGCGCCACGAACTGGTAATGTTTGTCCAGGAATGCAAACCTTAGGAACCGATGATGTTCCTTGTGGATAGGAATATGTAGATACGCATCCTTTAAATCCACCGTGGTCATGAATTGACCTTCCTGGATGGAAGGAAGGATAGTTCGAATGGTTTCCATCTTGAAAGATGGGACCTTGAGAAATTTGTTTAAGATCTTGAGATCTAGGATTGGTCTGAACGTTCCCTCTTTTTTGGGAACTATGAACAGATTGGAGTAGAACCCCATCCCTTGTTCTCTCAATGGAACAGGATGAATCACTCCCATTTTTAACAGGTCTTCTACACAATGTAAGAACGCCTGTCTTTTTATGTGGTCTGAAGACAACTGAGACCTGTGGAACCTTCCCCTTGGGGGAAGTCCCTTGAATTCCAGAAGATAACCCTGGGAGACTATTTCTAGCGCCCAAGGATCCAGAACATCTCTTGCCCAAGCCTGAGCGAAAAGAGAGAGTCTGCCCCCCACCAGATCCGGTCCCGGATCGGGGGCCGATATTTCATGCTGTCTTGGTAGCAGTGGCAGGTTTCTTTGCCTGCTTTCCCTTGTTCCAGCCTTGCATTGGTCTCCAAGCTGGCTTGGCCTGAGAAGTATTACCCTCTTGCTTAGAGGACGTAGCACCTTGGGCTGGTCCGTTTTTACGAAAGGGACGAAAATTAGGTCTATTTTTTGCCTTGAAAGGCCGATCCTGAGGAAGGGCATGGCCCTTACCCCCAGTGATATCAGAGATAATCTCTTTCAAGTCAGGACCAAACAGCGTTTTCCCCTTGAAAGGAATGTTTAGTAGCTTGTTCTTGGAAGACGCATCAGCCGACCAAGATTTCAACCAAAGCGCTCTGCGCGCCACAATAGCAAACCCAGAATTCTTAGCCGCTAACTTAGCCAATTGCAAAGAGGCGTCTAGAGTGAAAGAATTAGCCAATTTGAGAGCATTGACTCTGTCCATAATCTCCTCATAAGGAGGAGAGTCACTATCGAGCACCTTAATCAGTTCATCAAACCAGAAATATGCGGCTGTAGTGACAGGGACAATGCATGAAATGGGTTGTAGAAGGTAACCCTGCTGAACAAACATCTTTTTAAGCAAACCTTCTAATTTTTTATCCATAGGATCTTTGAAAGCACAACTATCCTCTATGGGAATAGTGGTGCGTTTGTTTAAAGTAGAAACCGCTCCCTCGACCTTGGGGACTGACTGCCATAAGTCCTTTCTGGGGTCGACCATAGGAAACAATTTTTTAAATATGGGGGGAGGGACGAAAGGAATACCGGGCCTTTCCCATTCTTTATTAACAATGTCCGCCACCGCTTGGGTATAGGAAAAACGTCAGTACTCGTCGGTACCGCAAAATATTTATCCAACCTACACATTTTCTCTGGGATTGCAACTGTGTTACAATCATTCAGAGCCGCTAACACCTCCCCTAGCAATACACGGAGGTTTTCCAGCTTAAACTTAAAATTTGAAATGTCTGAATCCAATTTATTTGGATCAGATCCGTCACCCGCAGAATGAAGCTCTCCGTCCTCATGCCCTGCATATTGTGACGCAGTATCAGACATGGCCCTAGCATTATCAGTATACTCTGTTCTCATCCCAGAGTGATCTCGTTTACCTCTAAGTTCTGGCAATTTAGACAAAACTTCAGTCATAACATTAGCCATGTCTTGTAAAGTGATTTGTAATGGCCGCCCTGATGTACTTGGCGTTACAATATCACGCACCTCCTGAGCGGGAGATGCAGGTACTGACACGTGAGGCAAGTTAGTCGGCATAACTTCCCCCTCGTTGTCTGGTGAATGTTGCTTAACATGTACAGATTGACTTTTATTTAAAGTAGCATCAATGCAATTAGTACATAAATTTCTATTGGGCTCCACCTCGGCTTTTGAACATATTGCACAAAGAGTTTCCTCTGTGTCAGACATGTTTAAACAAACTAGCAATTAGACTAGCAAGCTTGGAAATACTTTTCAACTAAATTTACAAGCAATATGTAAAAACGTTACTGTGCCTTTAAGAAGCACACAAAAACCGTCACAGTTGAATAACAATGAACCGGATTAGTTATATAAACCAAATTTAGCAAAGGATTGCACACATTAGCAATGGATGATTAACCCTTAATATCAGAAAAAAACGTATAACAATTGACAATATAAGCGTTTTTATCACAGTCAAGCACAGTCTCACAGGTCTGCTGTGAGTGATTACCTCCCTCAAAACTAGTTTTGAAGACCCCTGAGCTCTGTGGAGACGTCCTGGATCATGCAGGGAGAAAAAGACAGACTGTGACTGAATTTCTGATGCGTAGAAAAAGCGCCAAAATAGGCCCCTCCCACTCACACAACAGTGAGGGAAGCTCAGTAAACTGTTTTAATTTAAAACAACGACAGCCATGTGGAAAATAAAGCCCAAAACAATTTTCACCAAGTACCTCAGATAATTAAACGATTTAACATGCCAGTAAACGTTTAAAATCTAATATATGAAATGTCATTAAAAAGCCTGCTGCTAGTCGCTCCCACTGCAAGTTAGGCTAAATGTTATATGCATACAGTATTTTCCCAGTGAAGTGCCATTCCCCAGAAATACTTAAGTGTTAACATATATACATGTCAGCCTGATACCAGTTGCTACTACTGCATTTAAGGCTGTACTTACATTATATCGGTATTAGCAGTATTTTCAAAGTCAATTCCATTCCTTAGAAAATAATATACTGCAACATACCTCTTTGCAGGTGAACCTGCCCGCTGTCCCCTGATCTGAAGTTACCTTACTCCTCAGAATGGCCGAGAACAGCAAACGGATCTTAGTTACGTCCGCTAAGATCATATACAAAAAACTCAGGTAGATTCTTCTTCAAATTCTGCCTGAGAAGGAAACAACACACTCCGGTGTCGTTTAAAATAACAAACTTTTGATTGAAGATATAAAAAACTAAGTTTAATCACCACAGTCCTCTCACACATCCTATCTATTAGTTGGGTGCAAGAGAATGACTGGGTGTGACGTAGAGGGGAGGAGCTATATAGCAGCTCTGCTTGGGTGATCCTCTTGCACTTCCTGTTGGGGAGGAGTTAATATCCCATAAGTAATGATGACCCGTGGACTGACTACACTTAACAGGAGAAAAGCACTTACCTGCTCTGCTGTCCGGCATGTAGACAGTTACAAGGTATGAGAAGACACAATTCTTCACAGAGCCCTTTGAAAAAGAAAGAACAGAGTAGCCAACTCTGGCTTTCTAAACTAGGGCACCAATTGTTAGGAAAACGCAGTAAGTAACTCTTTACAAGTTCCTAACTGCTTTACAGTAACCACTACCTGACAGCAAGAAATTAAGTGGAATACGGCTATACCCCAAAACTTGCTTGTACATTGAAAGCAACATTTTCTTCAGGCACCTAAACCTCACCTCCTCCATGCACCGAAGGCAAAGAGAATGACTGGGGGCTGTGGGTAAGGGAGTAATACTTAGCAGTTTAACTGTGGTGCTCTTTGCCTCCGCCTTCTGGCCAGGAGTGATATTCCCAACAGTAATTACTCAAGCCGTGGACTCACCATATCTTAGGAAAGAAATTGAATTAGTGTTTAATGTCCCTTTAAAGCAGTGTTTCCAAACTCCAATCCTCAGGACCCTTAAAAGGCCACATATTTATTATATCTTAACAAGAGCACAGGTGAACTGATCAGCTGATGGGTGAACTGATTATTTCACCTGTGCTCTAGTTAAGATATAATGAATATGTGGCCTCTCAAGGGTCATGAGGACAAGGTTTGGGAATCACTGCTTTAAAGGGACAGTCAACACCAGAATTTGTATTGTTTTAAAAGATAGCTAATCCCTTTATTACCCATTCCCCAGATTTGCATAACCAACACAGTTATATTAATACCCATTTTACCTGTGTGATTATCTTGTATCTAAGCTTCTGCAGACTGCCACCTTATTTCGGTTCTTTTGACAGACTTGCATTTTAGCCAATCAGCGCTGGCTAGGTAACTCCACGTGCATGAGCACAGTGTTATCTATATGACACACATGAACTAACACCCTCTAGTGGTGAAAATGTGTTAAAATGCATTTATATAAGAGGCAGCCTTCAAGGTCTAAGAAATTAGCATATGAACCTCCTAGGTTCAGCTTTCATCTAAGAATACCAAGACAACAAAGCAAAATTGGCGATAAAGTAAAGTAAATTGGAAAATTGTTTAAAAATTGCATGCCCTATCTGAATCATGAACGTTTATTTTGGACTAGACTGTCCCTTTAATAACATGAAATCTACTGCATAAAAGCATAAGCGCTCCATTCATGTTGTGAATTTAAAAAAAAAAAATTGTGTTTATGAAACAGCCAAGTAACTGGAAACACTCGCTTTTCACATTGCAGAATTTTTAGAATGTTTAAAATCTCTGCAGATGAACACAACAGCCTGGATTTCTAAACTACAATCAATCTGAACTAGGTAAAATAGTTGAGCACACTCAAGGACAAAAGAGCCAGGGTTGACAAAAAATAAACCTGTGGGAAAACACAACGTTTAAATGACCTCAGAAAGAGGAATGACTAACTCAACTAGTTTATATGTTTGCAAGCACAGCCCATTCCATACAAAGCCTTACCGGGTTTTACAGCTGCAGCAGCCAATTACCTGAATTTTATAAGCACATGTCAATATTTGCTTTTCAAACGGTAGCTTTTAAACCAATTGTCATATAAATAATAGCTATAAAAAAGAAACAGGTATGAGGTTTTTTACATTTATTAAACGCTTTCAAAGTCTGATAGAATTAAGCTCTGAAAGAAAAACAATAAAACACTTGCTTTCCACTGCGTTTAACTAACACTAGGGCTATAATTATAAGCAAAGTATCATTAAATGTCTTTATACTATGATAGCACACAAAAGCATCCTGTTGAGATCAAGAGATTATCTCAGCATCAATAAAACAAGCCATTGAACAGAATTTATTAACGCCAAGACAAAGTACGCAGCACAGGTGGTCAAATCAGTAGATCATTCAACGTAACTGGGCTAAAATACGACTATTCACGTGCAATGTTTGTCCCTCCAAATGAGCATTATCTGTGGCATATATAATGCTAATGTTTCCTCCCAAAGAAAAATGGAGTAGGTTCAATAGCCCCCATCCCATGTGTGCGTAAAAGGTAAAAACAGAAAAATAGTAGAATATTTGCTAAATTAGTAAAACCAATCTAATAATTTTACAGGAGATGGTTTCAGGATAACCGAGTCCATGTAAAAACAGAATTTATGTTTACCTGATAAATTACTTTCTCCAACGGTGTGTCCGGTCCACGGCGTCATCCTTACTTGTGGGATATTCTCTTCCCCAACAGGAAATGGCAAAGAGCCCAGCAAAGCTGGTCACATGATCCCTCCTAGGCTCCGCCTACCCCAGTCATTCGACCGACGTTAAGGAGGAATATTTGCATAGGAGAAACCATATGGTACCGTGGTGACTGTAGTTAAAGAAAATAAATTATCAGACCTGATTAAAAAAACCAGGGCGGGCCGTGGACCGGACACACCGTTGGAGAAAGTAATTTATCAGGTAAACATAAATTCTGTTTTCTCCAACATAGGTGTGTCCGGTCCACGGCGTCATCCTTACTTGTGGGAACCAATACCAAAGCTTTAGGACACGGATGAAGGGAGGGAGCAAATCAGGTCACCTAAATGGAAGGCACCACGGCTTGCAAAACCTTTCTCCCAAAAATAGCCTCAGAAGAAGCAAAAGTATCAAACTTGTAAAATTTGGTAAAAGTGTGCAGTGAAGACCAAGTCGCTGCCCTACATATCTGATCAACAGAAGCCTCGTTCTTGAAGGCCCATGTGGAAGCCACAGCCCTAGTGGAATGAGCCGTGATTCTTTCGGGAGGCTGCCGTCCGGCAGTCTCGTAAGCCAATCTGATGATGCTTTTAATCCAAAAAGAGAGAGAGGTAGAAGTTGCTTTTTGACCTCTCCTTTTACCGGAATAAACAACAAACAAGGAAGATGTTTGTCTAAAATCCTTTGTAGCATCTAAATAGAATTTTAGAGCGCGAACAACATCCAAATTGTGCAACAAACGTTCCTTCTTTGAAACTGGTTTCGGACACAGAGAAGGTACGATAATCTCCTGGTTAATGTTTTTGTTAGAAACAACTTTTGGAAGAAAACCAGGTTTAGTACGTAAAACCACCTTATCTGCATGGAACACCAGATAAGGAGGAGAACACTGCAGAGCAAATAATTCTGAAACTCTTCTAGCAGAAGAAATTGCAACTAAAAACAAAACTTTCCAAGATAATAACTTAATATCAACGGAATGTAAGGGTTCAAACGGAACCCCCTGAAGAACTGAAAGAACTAAGTTGAGACTCCAAGGAGGAGAAAAAGGTTTGTAAACAGGCTTAATTCTAACCAGAGCCTGAACAAAGGCTTGAACATCTGGCACAGCTGCCAGCTTTTTGTGAAGTAACACAGACAAGGCAGAAATCTGTCCCTTCAGGGAACTAGCAGATAATCCTTTTTCCAATCCTTCTTGAAGGAAGGATAGAATCTTAGGAATCTTAACCTTGTCCCAAGGGAATCCTTTAGATTCACACCAACAGATATATTTTTTCCAAATTTTGTGGTAAATCTTTCTAGTTACAGGCTTTCTGGCCTGAACAAGAGTATCGATAACAGAATCTGAGAACCCTCGCTTCGATAAGATCAAGCGTTCAATCTCCAAGCAGTCAGCTGGAGTGAAACCAGATTCGGATGTTCGAACGGACCCTGAACAAGAAGGTCTCGTCTCAAAGGTAGCTTCCAAGGTGGAGCCGATGACATATTCACCAGATCTGCATACCAAGTCCTGCGTGGCCACGCAGGACTTATCAAGATCACCGACGCCCTCTCCTGATTGATCCTGGCTACCAGCCTGGGGATGAGAGGAAACGGCGGGAACACATAAGCTAGTTTGAAGGTCCAAGGTGCTACTAGTGCATCCACTAGAGCCGCCTTGGGATCCCTGGATCTGGACCCGTAGCAAGGAACTTTGAAGTTCTGACGAGAGGCCATCAGATCCATGTCTGGAATGCCCCACAGCTGAGTGACTTGGGCAAAGATTTCCGGATGGAGTTCCCACTCCCCCGGATGCAATGTCTGACGACTCAGAAAATCCGCTTCCCAATTTTCCACTCCTGGGATGTGGATAGCAGACAGGTGGCAGGAGTGAGACTCCGCCCATAGAATGATTTTGGTCACTTCTTCCATCGCTAGGGAACTCCTTGTTCCCCCCTGATGGTTGATGTACGCAACAGTTGTCATGTTGTCTGATTGAAACCGTATGAACTTGGCCCTCGCTAGCTGAGGCCAAGCCTTGAGAGCATTGAATATCGCTCTCAGTTCCAGAATATTTATCGGTAGAAGAGATTCTTCCCGAGACCAAAGACCCTGAGCTTTCAGGGATCCCCAGACCGCGCCCCAGCCCATCAGACTGGCGTCGGTCGTGACGATGACCCACTCCGGTCTGCGGAATGTCATCCCTTGTGACAGGTTGTCCAGGGACAGCCACCAACGGAGTGAGTCTCTGGTCCTCTGATTTACTTGTATCTTCGGAGACAAGTCTGTATAGTCCCCATTCCACTGACTGAGCATGCACAGTTGTAATGGTCTTAGATGAATGCGCGCAAAAGGAACTATGTCCATTGCCGCTACCATCAAACCGATCACTTCCATGCACTGCGCTATGGAAGGAAGAGGAACGGAATGAAGTATCCGACAAGAGTCTAGAAGTTTTGTTTTTCTGGCCTCTGTCAGAAAAAACCTCATTTCTAAGGAGTCTATTATTGTTCCCAAGAAGGGAACCCTTGTTGACGGAGATAGAGAACTCTTTTCCACGTTCACTTTCCATCCGTGAGATCTGAGAAAGGCCAGGACAATGTCCGTGTGAGCCTTTGCTTGAGGAAGGGACGACACTTGAATCAGAATGTCGTCCAAGTAAGGTACTACAGCAATGCCCCTTGGTCTTAGCACAGCTAGAAGGGACCCTAGTACCTTTGTGAAAATCCTTGGAGCAGTGGCTAATCCGAAAGGAAGCGCCACGAACTGGTAATGCTTGTCCAGGAATGCGAACCTTAGGAACCGATGATGTTCCTTGTGGATAGGAATATGTAGATACGCATCCTTTAAATCCACTGTGGTCATGAATTGACCTTCCTGGATGGAAGGAAGAATAGTTCGAATGGTTTCCATCTTGAACGATGAAACCTTGAGAAACTTGTTTAAGATCTTGAGATCCAAGATTGGTCTGAACGTTCCCTCTTTTTTGGGAACTATGAACAGATTGGAGTAGAACCCCATCCCTTGTTCTCTTAATGGAACAGGATGAATCACTCCCATTTTTAACAGGTCTTCTACACAATGTAAGAATGCCTGTCTTTTTATGTGGTCTGAAGACAACTGAGACCTGTGGAACCTCCCCCTTGGGGGAAGCCCCTTGAATTCCAGAAGATAACCTTGGGAGACTATTTCTAGCGCCCAAGGATCCAGAACATCTCTTGCCCAAGCCTGAGCGAAGAGAGAGAGTCTGCCCCCCACCAGATCCGGTCCCGGATCGGGGGCCAACATTTCATGCTGTCTTGGTAGCAGTGGCAGGTTTCTTGGCCTGCTTTCCCTTGTTCCAGCCTTGCATTGGTCTCCAAGCTGGCTTGGCTTGAGAAGTATTACCCTCTTGCTTAGAGGACGTAGCACTTTGGGCTGGTCCATTTCTACGAAAGGGACGAAAATTAGGTTTATTTTTTGCCTTGAAAGGCCGATCCTGAGGAAGGGCGTGGCCCTTACCCCCAGTGATATCAGAGATAATCTCTTTCAAGTCAGGGCCAAACAGCGTTTTCCCCTTGAAAGGAATGTTAAGTAGCTTGTTCTTGGAAGACGCATCAGCTGACCAAGATTTCAACCAAAGCGCTCTGCGCGCCACAATAGCAAACCCAGAATTCTTAGCCGCTAACCTAGCCAATTGCAAAGTGGCGTCTAGGGTGAAAGAATTAGCCAATTTGAGAGCATTGATTCTGTCCATAATCTCCTCATAAGGAGGAGAATCACTATCGACCGCCTTTATCAGCTCATCGAACCAGAAACATGCGGCTGTAGCTACAGGGACAATGCATGAAATTGGTTGTAGAAGGTAACCCTGCTGAACAAACATCTTTTTAAGTAAACCTTCTAATTTTTTATCCATAGGATCTTTGAAAGCACAACTATCCTCTATGGGTATAGTGGTGCGTTTGTTTAAAGTGGAAACCGCTCCCTCGACCTTGGGGACTGTCTGCCATAAGTCCTTTCTGGGGTCGACCATAGGAAACAATTTTTTAAATATGGGGGGAGGGACGAAAGGAATACCGGGCCTTTCCCATTCTTTATTAACAATGTCCGCCACCCGCTTGGGTATAGGAAAAGCTTCTGGGAGCCCCGGGACCTCTAGGAACTTGTCCATTTTACATAGTTTCTCTGGGATGACCAACTTGTCACAATCATCCAGAGTGGATAATACCTCCTTAAGCAGAATGCGGAGATGTTCCAACTTAAATTTAAACGTAATCACATCAGGTTCAGCTTGTTGAGAAATGTTCCCTGAATCAGTAATTTCTCCCTCAGACAAAACCTCCCTGGCCCCATCAGACTGGGTTAGGGGCCCTTCAGAACCATTATTATCAGCGTCGTCATGCTCTTCAGTATCTAAAACAGAGCAGCCGCGCTTACGCTGACAAGTGTTCATTTTGGCTAAAATGTTTTTGACAGAATTATCCATTACAGCCGTTAATTGTTGCATAGTAAGGAGTATTGGCGCGCTAGATGTACTAGGGGCCTCCTGAGTGGGCAAGACTCGTGTAGACGAAGGAGGGAATGATGCAGTACCATGCTTACTCCCCTCACTTGAGGAATCATCTTGGGCATCATTGTCATTGTCACATAAATCACATTTATTTAAATGAATGGGAATTCTGGCTTCCCCACATTCAGAACACAGTCTATCTGGTAGTTCAGACATGTTAAACAGGCATAAACTTGATAACAAAGTACAAAAAACGTTTTAAAATAAAACCGTTACTGTCACTTTAAATTTTAAACTGAACACACTTTATTACTGCAATTGCGAAAAAACATGAAGGAATTGTTCAAAATTCACCAAATTTTCACCACAGTGTCTTAAAGCCTTAAAAGTATTGCACACCAAATTTGGAAGCTTTAACCCTTAAAATAACGGAACCGGAGCCGTTTTTAACTTTAACCCCTTTACAGTCCCTGGTATCTGCTTTGCTGAGACCCAACCAAGCCCAAAGGGGAATACGATACCAAATGACGCCTTCAGAAAGTCTTTTCTAAGTATCAGAGCTCCTCTCACATGCGACTGCATGTCATGCCTCTCAAAAACAAGTGCGCAACACCGGCGCGAAAATGAGGCTCTGCCTATGATTTGGGAAAGCCCCTAAAGAATAAGGTGTCTAAAACAGTGCCTGCCGATATTATTATATCAAAATACCCAGAATAAATGATTCCTCAAGGCTAAATATGTGTTAATAATGAATCGATTTAGCCCAGAAAAAGTCTACAGTCTTAATAAGCCCTTGTGAAGCCCTTATTTACGATCTTAATAAACATGGCTTACCGGATCCCATAGGGAAAATGACAGCTTCCAGCATTACATCGTCTTGTTAGAATGTGTCATACCTCAAGCAGCAAGAGACTGCTCACTGTTCCCCCAACTGAAGTTAATTGCTCTCAACAGTCCTGTGTGGAACAGCCATGGATTTTAGTGACGGTTGCTAAAATCATTTTCCTCATACAAACAGAAATCTTCATCTCTTTTCTGTTTCTGAGTAAATAGTACATACCAGCACTATTTCAAAATAACAAACTCTTGATTGAATAATAAAAACTACAGTTAAACACTAAAAAACTCTAAGCCATCTCCGTGGAGATGTTGCCTGTACAACGGCAAAGAGAATGACTGGGGTAGGCGGAGCCTAGGAGGGATCATGTGACCAGCTTTGCTGGGCTCTTTGCCATTTCCTGTTGGGGAAGAGAATATCCCACAAGTAAGGATGACGCCGTGGACCGGACACACCTATGTTGGAGAAAAGGAGAGCAAGATAACCTGGGTGCACATGCACACTAAAAATAACATAACAATTAACAAAAAGATGCCCATGGTTGTGTAAAACAGTTTACAAAATCTGTGTTCATGCAACAAGAATGGAACAATTCGTATAATCTGAAGTTTTCAAATTTTTCTACACGTCCCATTTAAAATGTTTACTAACCTACTGGTCCTCAAAAACCTTGTCAAGAAAATTTTATTTATTATGCGGATTTCTATATGATAACGCTGGCTCTCTAATGACTGGAACACAATGCACTTATATTCAATTATATATATATATATATATATATATATATATATATATATATATATATATATAATATCAGCTGCTAATTCAGGGCAACTGCTGTATTAAATAAACAAATTTGATTTGTTCTCTTGGTATTCTTTGTTGAAAACTAAATCTAGTTAGGCTCATATTCTAATTTCTAAGCTCCTGAAAGCTGCCTCTTGTCTCAGTGCATTTTGACAGTTTTTCACAGTTACAGAGCGCTTGTTCATGTGTGCCATAGATAACATTGGGCTCACTCCCATGGAGTCAGCGATGACTAGTGGACACTATTTAAACACCTCGTTGTCAAACACTCTCTAGTCTTGAGAAAGGTCTGTCTGCTTGAGACCAAAACACGTTGACTACTGACTACCATCAGAGTGTTGTTTTTATGTAACCCTACTACTTCTGGTAAGCGGAACATTAGTTGGGGTTATTTTTCTTTATTTTACCTTGTGTTATAATAAATTGCCTTGTATGTTGAGGAGTATTATAGATCATATTCAGTGAGTGAAAGGGTTAACAAACTCTCTTGTCTGCACTAGACCTTAGAAATATGACCAAACCCATTTAATGCAAAACTCAATTTAGTAAATATCAATCTAAAAAAAAAAACAGTACTATTATAAGTTTCTTCAGTAACGTGATTCAAAAATTACACAAAGGCAAAAGCTTAATAAAGTAACATTTATTATGAACCAAAAAAGTGTCACAGTGCATGTATATATATATATAAAATAATTACTCAAAGCAACAGTTTTTAAAACAAAAGCGAGTAATACTTTACTATCTTAGATAACTGCGCCAAGGAAGTTGGCAAGGAAAGATGGTGACTTATGCTGTCATACGCAGCCTCCCAGGTAGAATGACAAAATTATTTTGTTGAGATCACAGTTAAATAGACTTTTTCCTGAAGTCAGGTTTATGACCAGGCCCCTTCCAGAGTGGGCATGGAAGGTAGCATCACTTTTTTATGACATTTCATAAAACACGTTGCAAACCCTGGCTGGTGTTATGGAATACTGTTAATTATGTAAATACAGAACATATATCCTTATAAGCAATCCCATTGTGACATCAAGAGGATTATTTTGATACCAAACATAACATGTATGTCACATTATGTTATCCAGTGTCGTATATATGATTTAAACATGTTTAAAGATATCTTAGTGTTACCTTTGACTTAAAGGGACAGTCAAGTCCAAAATAAACTTTCATGATTTAAATAGAGCATGTAATTTAAACAACTTTCCAATTTACTTTTATCACCAATTTTGCTTTGTTCTCTTGGTATTCTTAGTTGAAAGCTAAACCTAGGAGGGTTCATATGCTAATTTCCTAGACCTTGAAGGCAACCTCTAAGCTGAAAGCATTTCAACAGTTTTTCACCACTAGAGGACGTTAGTTCATGTGTTTCATATAGATAACATTGAGCTCATGCACGTGAAGTTACCTAGGAGTGAGCACTGATTGGCTAAAATGCAAGTCTGTCAAAAGAACTGAAATAAGGGGCAGTTTGCAGAGGCATAGATACAAGGTAATTACAGAGGTAAAACATGTATTATTATAACTGTGTTGGTTATGCAAAACTGGGCAAATGTTAATAAAGGGATTATCTATCTTTTTAAACAACAAAAAATATCTGGTGCTGACAGTAATTTAAGTCCTGTGTTAAAAGGGACAGTCTAGTCAAAATTTAACTTTCAGGATTCAGATAGGGCATTCAATTTTAAAAAGATTTCCAATTTACTTTTATCATCAAACTTGCTTTGTTTCTTGGTATTCTTTGTTGAAAGCTAAACCTTGGTAGGATCATATGCTGATTTCTAAGCTCTCAGGGCATTTTGACAGGTTTTTTTTTACAGGTAGACAGCGCTAGTTCATGTGTGCACTGACTGGCTAAAAAGCAAGTCTGTCAAAAGAACTGAAATAAGATGACAGTCTGCAGAGGCCTAGATACAAGGTAATCACAGAGGTATAAAGTATATTGATATATCCGTGTTGGATATACAAAACTGGGGAATGGGTAATAAAAAGAGTATCTATCTTTTTAAACAATAAAAATTCTGGAGTAGACTGTCCCTTTAATTGACCTAACGCATGCGACTTGATAGAGGCTCTATTTTACGTCACTCTTGTTGTTGACATCCTGGGGACATAATCTGACCTTAGGCCACAGGCTTCTGGATATATGCAATAAAGTTTTCTCAAGTGAATCTTAGAAGCTATTTGCAAAGGAAGGTCTGCTTTTTAAGGAAAATACACTGGGAAATACATCATCTGAAAAACGAGTGAAAAAGTTTAAAAATGTATTTTTTTCTCTTTCTATCCTTCATTGAAGATCATACCTAGATAGGCTTAGGAGCAGCAGTGCTATACATAGTTGCAAACACTACTGCCATATAGTGCTTAAAAACACGTGCACGCTCCTGAGTCCACGAGTAAATTTGATAACAATAAACTAGAACGATTTTTATTTTATTTTGAAATTGCTTGCTGAATATTTGAATCATAAAATCATATTTTTTTTATTCTTATGTCCCTTTAATAGATTGTTGGAACAAGAATATATAACATTAGCTTTACTTCCCAATATGCAGTTCAACAAGTGTACCCAAAGTGCTTTGATAATATATTTTGAAATTATGAAAAATGTAAAAAAAAAAAAAAAAAAAAAAAAAAAGCACATTTAATCAATTGTAATTTAAGAAGTTATGTCATCAGATATGTATGCATTGTACTTATAAGTATGACTTTAAAGTTAAATAATATATTGGAAGTGACATTCTATGCCAAATTCCTGAAATGTTTATTGCCCTCATTACCTCAGTGAAATTGAGAGGGAAAGAAGCATGTTCAGTTCAATGTGGACCAGACTCCACAAAAATATGCCAGACCAAAATATGAGCATGATTGTGTAATTACCAAATTATGCAACTGCTGGAATTTAAGAACATAAATGGCTAAGATTACAATCCATGGAAAAGCCTCCAAACATGAAATATTTTACAATTACTGGGGTTTCTAAGGAATGTATTTTTGCACAATTAGGAATTATAAGGTGATAACCAGTGCAATTTTGCTATGGCTAATGCATAAAATACTTAATTTACAATACTTTCACGGCTCCTGGGTAACTGCAAAAGAGGCTCCAAAAGGAACCTATCCGTGAAAGGTATTCATACTTCTTAAGCAGCACTTCCATCTAAGGAAAACTATAATGAGTTGGCAAGAGGCCTTGTCTTAATCTGGGAATATCTGAGAGCTATGTTTGAAAATATTACTTTTACATAGAAAGGGCAAAAATAAAATTGCAATCTAGAGAGGAAGGAAAGGAGTGGCATAAATTAATGGTGTAGAAAAAAACAAAAGGTTGATGAGTATAATAGACCAGGAATAAAGAAAAGAGTTGGATACGTCAGAACAGGCTATTACAAAAGCAGACCTTGTTCAAAAGAAACAGACAATAAGGGTCTGATGATAAACTCACCGGCATTTTATAAAAATAACACTTTTTTTTTTTAGCCTTATAATGTAATGTATCTCTCCTTGACAAGAGTACTAACAAAACTTCATAGATAATCTCGTCAGAGAAGGTGAGCGTCAGATCATTGGACTCTAAATGAGAAGTCCTTAATACAATTTCCTTTAAAGGACCATTACACTTGACATTTCAACAATGCATAAAATGTTTGATTATTGCAAGTGAAACATTATTGCAATATATCTTCATTACTTATTTTGCGGCCTTTTGCTGTAAAATGCATCTACAAAATGTGTTTGTTCTACTTTCTCCCAGGGAGGCTTGGGTTAATACTTTAAGGCAATTAAAGTTTACTTTTCCCTCACTCCCTAAGCTTCTACAGTGTCACATGCTTTTAAAAGGGGGATTATCAGTTTTGCATCAACAATCATGATAGGCAAATCATTCTTTGCAATAGTAACCAAGTTGAATCAGTACTAAACCACCTTTAGGGAATACAAAAGTGTATGGAGATAAATGTTTTTGTTTTTTTTATAATTAAATATTTTTATAAATTTTTTCTAGGTTTACAACATGTATATGAAAAAGATAACAGTAATTAAACCCCAACAGGGTTCAACAAATTATATTAAAAAAGAAGAAAGAGTAGAAAGGTCTCTTAGAAGCTGTCCTTGTCCATGTAAGAAACCTACATCTTCACTCCTTGAACAGTATCGTCCATTTAGGAAATCATATGGTGGTATATTCCAATGTGCAGTTTATTAACACTGCTCACAGGGTAGCAAGGTCATCAAGGACTCTCACAAACGAGAAAGGAAAATATAGAGACAAGGATAGCTTTCGATATTTTCTTGCAATTGTTGACAGCTTATGAGGCCCAAAAGGAGTTAAGACTATAAAGAAACAAAACGGAAGGGATAGGAATAAAGAAAAAGCCGTGAATAAGCCTTGCAGTGGTGTGGCTGATTTGTTGGGCTAAAGCTAAAGGGAGCCCTATTTAAGGTACGCAGGTTGAGCGCATGGAGAGGTGATGTTTGTATAGGGTTTCTATTACCCGCTCTGGGGACCTGTGAAGGCTACTGGTAAGTGCACGAGTAACGCGCTGCAGGTAGTCAGGCTGCGGCCTTTCACATGATTCCCCTAACTTTTTAGAAGTCTGTGGGGATAATAAGCATGAACAGTGGCAGTTTTCTACTATCCCGTGAAGAGAGCTTTAGAGAGGTGCAGCCATCAGGGATGCCTGCACGCTCCGCCCCCAAGTTTTTATCACCAGTTTCCACAAATTTACCACCTCAATGGAAACTAGGCTAAAGTTTGTGCTTTATCTGAATATTAGTTTGTAAATGGTTAGCAAGGATTCTTTTGTTCTGGGTAACAGGGAAATCAGTGAAAAGAATAAACATAAAGCAATATACTCATTTGACAAAATAAAGCTGCCATTTTAAATGCAAAATTATTCTTTTATATGAAGATTTGTAATCCTGAGGTTTACAATTTGTGGTTAGTATCCCTTTAAACACTTAAAAGAACTGCAGGTTAAAGGGACACTTAACCCAAATTTTTTCTTTTGCGATTCAGATAGAGCATGCAATTTTAAGCAACTTTCTAATTTACTCATATTAGCAAATGTTCTTCATTATCTTGGTATATTTATTTGAAAAGCAAAAATGTAAGTTTAGATGCCGGCCCATTTTGGTCAACAACCTGGGTTGTTCTTGCTGATTGGTGGATAAATTCATCCACCAATTAACAAGTGCTCTCCAATGTTCTGGACTTTCTTTTTCAAATAAAGATAGCAAGAGAACAAAAACATTGATAATAGGAGTAAATTAGAAAGTTGCTTAAAATTGCATGCTCTATCTGAATCACAAAAGAAAAAATTTGTGTTTAGTGTGCCTTTAAGTATAAATGTGGATCAAGGCTTCACACATGTTAGAAGCAGCGTCATGGCTCCTAAAATAAATAAATGTGTGTGTGAGTGAGAGAGTGAGAGTGTGCGAGTGTGTGTGTGCGAGTGTGTGTGTGTGAGTGTGTGTGTGTGAGTGAGTGAGAGAGAAAGAGAGTGAGTGTGTGTGTGTGAGAGAGAGTTTGCGTGTGAGTGTGTGTGTGTCAGAATGTTTGAGAGTGTGTGTGTGAGAGAGTGTGAGTGTGTTTCGTGTGTGTGAGTGAAAGTGTGTGAGTGTGTGTGTGTGAGTGAGAGTGTGTGAGTGTGTGTGAGTGAGAGTGTGCAAGTGTGTGTGTGTGTGTGTGTGTGAGAGTGTGAGTAAAAATACCTTCAATTTTATGAAAACATTTACTAGCAGAAACAGAACATTCCAATGCTTTTTAAAAAAAGATAGGAACAATAATAAAAATGAAACCCATAAATTGTTGAGTTTTCATCTTGATATTGTGGGCTTGAGATTGAAAAAAAATGTAATAAAAGACTAACATTCTTCCCTACCATAAAACTGCGTAGAGTGGCTAAAGGGATATGAAACTCAAAATTGTTCTTTTGTGAATCCGACAGAGCATACAATTTAAAAAAAGCAAAACACTTTAGAGTTTACTCCTATTAACAAATTTGCCTTGTTCGCATGTTATTCTTTTGTTGAAGAGATAACTAGTTAGGTGATTGGAGCACTACATGGCAGGAAGTGCTGCCATCTAGTGCTCTTGCAAACGTGTAACATTCTTGCAAAACTGCTGCCATATAGTGTTCCAGACACGTGCACGCTCATGAGCTTACATCCCTGATTTTCAACAAAAGATACCAACAGAACAAAGAGAATTTGATAACAGAAGTAAATTAGAAAGTTATTAAAAAATGACATGCCATGAAATAAATCACCAAGCTAAAGGGACAGTCTACTGCAGAATTTTTATTGTTTAAACAAATATATAATCCGTTTATTACCTATTCCCTAGATTGGCATAACCAACACCAGGGCCAGCTCAAGATATTGTGCTGCCTGGGTCTGAGAATGAAATGACCCCACCCCCCATATCAACCTACTAGCCTGGTCACTGACCTTACTCAGTCTGCCTGCCTACCTGTATGCAACCAATGCTTATGCACAACTGCACAGTAAGTGGGAAGGAGGTTAGGGAAGAGATGCGCTTGTCCCACTTAATGTCGCCCCTGTCACTGTGTAACCTGTAGTTGTCTTTTGTTGTTAAAAATATAATAATCTAGTTCT